>NW_010399517.1:0-9821 GCF_000710305.1 Buceros rhinoceros silvestris
CTTGGCCGCCCTGATAAGGGGCAGTGGCGCGCTGCCGCGCCGGGGCACGCTTGGGTGTCTCCGGGGAGCTGAAACGCGGAGGGTTCGTGCCCGTGTGCGGGGTGACAGCAGTTCTGTAGCAGGGGCTTCCGTCTTTTCTCTACGTGCCTATGTGCATATCTGTGCATCGTAATTTATGGCGTATTTACGTGTGTTCTACTGGTGGGGGGCTCCTGGCTTTGCGTTAGAAGAGCTGTGGCTGTGGGTTGCTGCACAGGTGTAGTTTACACCTCCCCGGCTCTCAACGCATCCTCTTAGCCAGGCTGCTCTCACTGCCTTGGAGTTACTCTGAGCTTTGCTCGTGTGAGAATGTGGCAGTAGGTGAGGGTTGTTACCCAGAACCAGGTTTTACTTGTCCAGGATTAGTTTGGTTTTGTGTTTATGTTTGGGTTTGCCCGTCTAAGAGAAGGCTTCCAGCTTTCTAATGAACCAAATAACAATGGCTAGCAGACGCAATGGTTCTCTGCTAGGGGGAGAATCTGAGTGGAAAGTATTAATTAGCATGTTTTCCTCCAGTGTTTCTAACTCTGGCCTCTTGCCATTCTTCCAGAGGCTGTAGTTCTGCTCTGTCTGCACTATTAATATACAACAGCATTACATGAAGCACGATGTTCTTAGAAAATGTGCTGATGCTAGTTGTTGATTAAACGTGTACCTTGTCTTCTGGGCCGAAGTGCTGCATTTAAGATGATTGCGCAATGTGGTTGTGTAAAGCATATGGTTTGTCCTATTTGTGTTATAGACCAATGTGAATCAAAAAGCTGTAAGTCTGTAGTTGTATTGTGTGGTGTAAGGAGGTACCTTCACTTAAGCCACTAAATTCAGGTTAAAAGCATAGCTGACTAGAAAATGGCTATCCCTACCCCAGAAAATGGATGTACACCCACAGTTTGGTTCACCTGTGGTTGCCTTCAGCACCAACATATCGGCTGAATCCATTTTGGTGCAAATCTAGAGCCATCAGTTTGTGTTTAGCAGCTGTTTTGCATCAGGAGGTGCTGGGTAGTTAAAATCCCTGTAAGAAAGGCACTGGGATTCTGTAAAGTGTCATCTCAGCTGCTCTTTGTTTTGCCTATAAAGAAAGAGGATAGTATTTAATTTTAGATCCCTTCAGGTGCTGGGACAGGAGTTGTGCAGCACTGAGCAGACCTTCTCTCATGTGAAGACCCTGTCCTTTGGAAAGGTTACTCTGTTTCAGTCACTTGAGCTATTAGGGGTTCTCTTGCAAGAAAACAACTCTATTCATCACTTCTGCTATCAAACAGAAAGGCTGCTTGCATGAGAACTTCCTATTTTTTAGATACAGGCAGGGTCATGCGGGTGGTGTAATTACAGGTGCCAAGTGGGAGCTGCCTGCAGACTCTCCTGTTAGAACCAGCTGCTGAGCTTATCTTGCAGCCGTGGGCTGTGCATCCCACAGCACGGGCCTGAAGGCTCTGCTGCATGTGGAGCACAAGACAAGCTTGGACCTGCTCAGGTTAACTGTTATGTGGACTGAAAATATGAACTTTCTGTGTGAACACATCCATCAGATGAGACTTAATTATCTGAGGAAAAGGATAACAACATGGAGCAGGCAGAGCTGCTTGGGGATAGTATGCTGTGTGAATGCTTTGCTTTGAAAAAAAATCCATTCCTACTGAGTCAGCCATTCAATCAACATGGCATGTGTCCGCTCCTGGTTTTGTTCTGTTGTTTTTTTTAAACAAATAACATTAATGAGTTTGGACACAGCTGAACTTGGGAAGTAACTTCGTCAGCTTGTGCTGAAAACAGCTAGCTGGCTTTGGAACATCTCCTCAATGCGTTTTTTTTAATAGTTGACCAGAAACATAGATTGTGAGGCTGTTGGGACACACTGTAAAGCCTTCTCTTTTGATGAAAAACTTTGTCACTGTGAGCAGATTATCACTTTATAGCAGTAGCTATAAAGCCAGCAGCAGGTAATGAAAGATCCTGCTGGACCTTTGTTCTGTTGAATTTCACAGGGAAAATGCTTGGATATCACAGTGCTAAGCATGAGAGAGAAGCCCAGGCTCAGAGCGACAACTGACTTTGCATAATAATGTTTTGTTCTCACTTTAGTAAGAGAAGAACTCTGCTTCTCTCTGAATTTGTGCTAAATCAGGTGTGTGACCCTTCCTGTAGTAGCAATGTGAGCTCTTGCATTGTGTTTGTACTTGGAATGCATCTTATGCAGGAGTTGAGCTTAGTCTCAAATTTCCGTCAGAGTCCACATGCAGATTTTGGCAGTATGGGAGCAGGGAGTATTCCAGCTCTTTAAATGATAGTGCCCCTTTCTGAATGAGCAGGGAGGCAGAGAAGAGCAGGAAGGCAATGTTATTTTGGGATTCAAAACACAATGTAAGGACCTACTGCATTTTAGCTCTCTTTGCACACAGATATTTCTAGTTCTATGTCAGAATGGTTAAAAAAATTAAAATCTATATATGCACCAGTTTCATGTGATCTGTGTACTGATGTGTTATTTCCTGGTCTACCTTTGAAAGTGCCCCCATTCTGTCTCTGTCAGCCCCAGCTTCGCATCAGAGGGGGTTGTTTTAGTGGTTAAAAAGAAGTAGTCTTCTCGTTTGGTAGCATTTACATGTTGCAGATATATAACAGTTCATAAATAATTGTGCTTCTTGCAAAGGAAGCCAAAAGGTTTCTGGCTTTCTTCATAAAGACAGCCTTGATAATGAGCTGTAGTTCAGCTCTGAGGTGGTGAAAATTTGGATTAGAGGTTGACAAAGCACGTACCTGGCATAAAAAGATGGGACTGATCGTCCAGCAGTGATGTTCTTTGGAGCATTATTTTTTATTTCTGTTTTCTTTTTCTGGGCTGTGTCTTCATAAATATCTTTTCTATTTGTTCCTCAACCCAAACCCTGCCTGTATCAGGTCTCCAACCCTTAACCTGCACCAGCTGTTCCTGGCCAAGTACATTTATCCCCAGCTGCAGCAGTAATGAGAGCTTGGCTCTTGAGCCAGCTGGTAGTGAGTTGGTAAAAGCAAGTGCAGAAGTCCTATGGAATTTTGGTACACTATGGGCAGACAAACACATCTCTTGCTCCCTTCTGCCTCCCTGAGGCTTATTCCTGATTAAAAAAACAGGCACGTTTTCACCTGAGCTTTTCTATTAGTTGTATGTTATTGCAGGATGGTTCTTTTTCTCAGCTCTGAAAAATGTTAAACCTGTACACTCTAAAGGAGAAGAGAGAATAAGAAGGGAGAGGAGAAAAGGGCTCCTGTTCTAGTCTCTCAGGGTAGTTATTTATCTCCTTTATACCAGTAAAAACAGTAAAAAAACCTGACTTCATCTTTACAGAGGTCCTCATGATGCTAAAATAATTTTTTTTTGGCATAGAAAAGGTAAATTGAATTGTTGCAAAACTCAGTTTGTTTTTGTTCTTCTCTAGGCAAAAATGTCTGCAGCATGTGACTTTGTGGCCCTCCACACTGGGCAGAAGATACCTCTCATAGGACTGGGAACTTGGAAAAGTGAACGTGGCCAAGTAAGCAGAGAACAATACAATATTGCACTCTCAGCTAGTAGACGTGTTTTGTGCACCTTTTTTGAAGATTCTAGATCTGAGGGCTTTGCTTGGATGGTTTTAGTCTCGGGTCCACTGAAGTCAGTGGAATGTGTGTATGTATTTACACGACTAAGGCCTTGAGGCACAAAAGCAGAAGAACCCTTAAGACTTGTTAACCCAGGCCTCAGGCCGTGGTGCTCTGGTAGGTGAAGCCAGAAAGAGACCAGTAAGTGAGGTGAGACTGGGAAAATGCATGATATGGTGCCTGACTCTTACACTGGTAAATCTTCAGGCTGCCAGTTTGACCAGCCACCCCTCTGGCGGGGCTGATTGCTTGGCTCAAAGCATTATTTTGAGAAGCAAAAACTATAGTTGTTCTTGTCCAAAGTCTCTTCCAGCAGTCAGACTGTGCTGAGCTGAAAAACAAAGAACTTCCTTGCCTCATTGGTGCTTTTAGACTAAGAAGACTAATGTGTCATTAGACATTCATGCTGCTTCTAAATGCAACGAATTGGCAAGCACCACACTTGGAAACAGTTCTGTGTGTTATTACAGCTGTCTGTGGGAAGGAATGTTTGCATGCTGTGGACTGTGCCTTCTATTGTCATGCTTTGTCCTCTTGTCTGTCTTTTCCTTTGTTTCATTTAGTCAAAAGATCAATTCCTGGGTGAAGAGATTGCACACACTTGCTGTGAAAGGCAGTGTCCATTGCTTGGTGGAATTCTTAGCTCGTGGTGGTGTCGATAGTGTCTTTTGGATTATGTGGACCATTGCAGGTCTGCAGTAAGTGTTGGTATCTTGCTGCTACTCTTGTGTTAGCATCAGAATGGTTTTTGGAGGACATCAGATGCCGTTGTGCTCATGACTGAGAGGGAAGGTTAAAACCCTTCTCAAGATGTGCTGTTCTCTCATGCCAGCTAGAGGAGAAGGTGGGAAACAAGCTATAAAAATGAAATCTATTCAGAGCTGTTTTATTGTTGATCTTCCTGTCCAAACAACTGTCAGGACAGTGGATCTGTTGAGAATTGAAGCTGTGCTAATGTGGAAGCTGAGTTGATGTGAGAGCTCAGTCAACCTCTTAAATAAGGACTAGGGTCATTGTTCAGCTCTGTCACTTAAAACATCAACTGACAGCTGAATTAAGTTTATTAATGTGCAGGAACTTAATGGATGATTTTCCAAAGCAGTTAAATGTGCATTGTCTAAAACAATGGCCTGAAACTAAACAAACAAAATATGAATGCTGGTTTATTTTGTACACTGTTCTGGGGAAAGCGTGGTCTTATAAAAGAACTGGGAAAGATTCTGCTTGTGCATAATTAAACCTAATTCAGATGGATTTTGCCATAGTAAGCAGCACTTCTAGCAGCTAACCCCACACAGGATCCAGCCATCTTCTCTGGGTCTCATGGAAGTCATTGGGAGTCACTTCGTTGGAATATCTACTATCTTCAAAGACTTACTCCTAGAATGTTTTGAAGGCAAAATCTAGAAAGTACAGTGAAAATGGCCAGAGTTACAGAAGTTGCTGTTATTCCTATGAAATAAATAAATTCCTGTTTATCACTTCTGAAAATTCAGAAGCATAGCTGCAATTTGGCAGTGTCCAAATGGTTTATCCTTAAAAGGACATGGTGTAGTTCAGGGAGAATAATAGTGATTATGAATTAAAGATTAAGGGCCAACAACATAGAGCAGCAGCAGAATTATCATTGATTGTATTTAATCCCACTGTTTCCCAAGTAGAGGCTCTTTATTGGAATCTCTTTTGTGCAAGGGCTGAATTAGAACCAAGAGTGGAGGTGGATGGCTTTTAAATTATTTCAGGTAAATATTTTGCAGATTATAATTATTTTCCTTGCTGAGCTGGTTTTCAGTCTTGACTTTCCTCTCTTAATTTCTTTATTGTTGCTGTTACTAGTCCTGATCCTAAACAAGCCTTGACCTCATAGCCAGATCTTAGCTGTCCTGTACAAAGTCATCATGGCAGTCCAAGTTTTCTAGACAGTGAGAATGGGGGGGGTGCAGTTATTGAATCTCAATCCATGTTGGAAGACTATAGGATTTAGATCTGATAAAGTAATAGAATGCTTTCTGTCTTACGTGATCAAATGCTAGAAGTTTTGTTTATGCATTACCATAGGAACATGATGGAGGGCTACTGAGTGGAACACAGCTTATGAAGCTGGCAGCATGAATGAGTTCAAAGAGAAGTCCGTTCAGACAGGAGCATCGAGAATATCAGTAACGTGGGGGTTTTATTATTATTATTGGAGCTTGATTATCTGTAATGCTTTAGTGCTTTGTTCTCTCGTGTGGGGAATGCTTTCAATGTGGAGGATTGATCTCCACCTGATGAACAGTCTAACCAGCTCTGGCAGAGGCTGGTTTTGTGGGGAAGGGAGAAAGGGCTTAGGGAAGTTATTTCTGTGAGAAACTTCAGGAAGGCTGAAGAGGAAATTACCTCAGAAAACCAGTTGGACTGGGTGTCTTGTGACACAATTGCAGCTATGAAGGAGACACTTTCATTCTTGGAAAAGCTTGTTAGACAACGTAGATAATCCTGATTATGTGCACAAAAGTTCATTACTGCTGGTGTGTATTAAGGGAGAGACTTGAATTCAGGATAGGAGGCAAAACTTATTTTAGGGAACATCAGTTCTTTAGCTGATAGTACTTATGTGGTGGTCTGAGTTCCTTCTCAGTGAATTTCAGCACAGTATGTACAAATACTGTCATATAGCAAGCAACACTTATGGTCTGGTTATATTGCATATGAGTGTCGCCTGGCCTGATGATCTGTTTTTCCCATCAGCAAATGGACTGCTAAAATGTGACAGCTTTGCAGGAAGTATTGACTGGAGCTGTTGGAGTGAAAGCCTCTTTGTAACAGCTTGGGGCTGTGCAGAGAAGAGGCTCCTGAGTCACCTGAGCTCTGTGTTGCTTGGAAGTACAAAGACGGCTTGTTAGTTTTTCACCTTGTGATGAGCAAATTAAACAACTGGCAATCTAGTAACAGGTATTACAGTGAACTGGGACTTAGAGATTCTGTTTCTGAACTGTAACTGTACTAATTGGTTGTTAGCAATAGCACGTTCCTCCATCTTCACAAACAGAAGAGGGTGGGTGGGAAGGCCAAGTCCCTTGCTAGGACATATAAATGGGAGTGTAGTTTCTAGGACTTTGCTACGTACAGTGAAGGAGAGTAAGGCTTCAGCTGCACTGCTGTGTTTGTTTTGGGGCAAACCACTTCAAGAAAAGCATGAACCAGCTGATGAGAGTGGCAAGTGATGCAAGGTTCAGGAAAGGCGAGTTGTAATGAAAGATTGGAGTAATGTGATCAAGAGAGGTTTGAGAGGAGGCATGCTGGTGCTTTCCAAATATGCAAAAAGCCCTTGCCAAGGGGAAACTATGGATTTCGTGTCTGAGAGGAACAGGATGTGGCATCAGGGCTGTCTCGATTAGACACCTAAAAGACTTTGAAGGTAAAGATATCTAAACTTTGAAAGAGACTGCCTGTCACAAGAAGAGTTTTGACAAATGTGTGTAGGAGTGGTTTAGATGTAGGTGGCCCTGCTCTGGGGCATGAGGGATAGACTATGTGATGTCTCTATCCTTTCAGACCTACTTTCTGTAGTTATATGATGTTAAGTTGGTGAGTCACGCTTAAGCTGTGTGACTCAATTTGCCTAATGCAAAAGTAACTTGGTAATTGCTCCTGCCGTAGCAGTATTGACAGGCTAAACTGAAGAATATATGGAAAGTTTGAAGGCTTCTCTGGGTTTTGTTACTTCACGCACCAAATATCTAGAGAGGCATATGAATCTCCAACTGCTTCCATTGTTGTTTTTTTGTCCCCAGGAAATGCATGTACCTGTCTGAACATAATCTCAAAAATACAATACTTTGTTAAAACAAGTACTCTTCCTAAATTTCGTGTTACTTCTTTTTCTCCCCAGAAATGCTTTATATGCACGTTTTCTCTTGATTGTTTGCTCTTTGCATTGAACAGGAACTCCCTGTTCACATTGGAGTGCCTTAGTAGGCTGAGAGTAGTTTACACAAATACAGATTTTGCCCAAATCCAAACCTTGCTTAAATTGCCAGACCCAGTTTTTTAGTTCTAGAAATTTGTCAAAACATGCTGTTACAGAGATATGGCCTCCTGTTTATCGCTTTCTAGAAACATGTTTGGAGTGCTGTATCTCTGGAGTTTTCTGTGAGTGGTGCCTACTTCAGTTTTATGGCAAATTTTGTGCCTGTTCAGATTTAAAAAAATATGTTATCCTGATACAGGAAGTATGAGACTAGTACAGACAAAGAACACCACTGTTTTTTCCTTCTGCTTCAGCTCCACAACTCTCACCTCTCTGGAGAGTGGATAGTGAGTCTTAAAAGCCTTTATTATGTCTCAAGCGATTTCAGAATTACCACTACCTTGCGTGTGCAGTGACATCCTGAGGAATGTCTTTGCTAAAGAGAAACAAGGACTGTAAATACCATCCTACTAAAGAAAGGAAAAGCTTACTTCAGTGCTGTAAGAGAAGTGCTTTGTCATTCTGGCTAAGGGAAACTGGTCTACATTCCAGTTTTCCTCTCAAAATGCCAAAGAATGCAGTCAGAGTATCCTGTGTCTGCCTTTACTGGAGTTCTTGACAAGAAAAACAAATGAAATCCACCAGTAGACAAGATATCTTTTTCACATTTGATTCCTTCTCTTTCTGTAGCATCTGCAGGCAGGATTGTAGATATCTTTAACTGGTGTGTCAGCTTTAAAACTGAAAATGCTGGTACTTGGTAAGTTGAAAGAAATCAGTCTCTCTAGCCTTTGTGGACACATTTTTTTTAATGTCTTGACAAGAGAGATGTAATCTCCCCAGGTGTTGGTGTATCTTTCTAGCAGAAATTAGAACTGTGGAAAATATGCTACTCTCTCTGGGAAGCTTAGCAGCCGAAACCCAGCTGCAACACTATCGTGTGGGAAATCATCTCTAACTGGTCTTGTTTTATTAACTCTAACCAAAACAGTAGCTGTGTGTGGACTAACCCCTTTTATCCAACCACAGTGCCTTAAGAGATGCATGCTGTCTGTGTGACAGAGACGCTATCCAATCACCGTGTAGCTAGTCGGGTGGACAAGAGTCTATAAATTGAGATGCATTGTAAACAATAAACGAGCACAATTCCTAACCATATTGGTGTCCATGTTGTGACTCGGACTCCGTCCGTAGAAGGGTCCCTGCAACACCCAGGTACATTAGGGCCCTATTGCACCAAGCCTTATACACAGAGTAACGTACAGTCTCAAGAGACAAGTCAGTGAAAAGCAACGTATAGAAATCCCTGTACAGGTAGATGTGCTCCTCCCGTAGCACTTCAGATGGATAGATATAAAAGAGAACGTGTGCTTCCTGTCCACTGGAAGTTAAATGAAATAGATTTTACCTAATGGGAGATGATGGCTACACTGAAATCTGTAGTAATTCTTGATTCTTGCAAGGCACATGTTGCTGTTGGCAACATCTTCATTTGTCAGCAGTGTGGAAAGCGAAGTTGTGAGGACCATCAGGAGATCCCCTGCAAGCTGTGGGGTAATATTCAGCAGTATAGTGACTTCCATTGTTGTGCAATCAGTGAGAATGAGACATGAAGGAAAAACATGCCATAAAATAGTGTTTTCTTAGAAGTTAAGTGGTAGCAGTTGAACCAAACCCAAACTTTGGCAATCCTGGAATTAGAAACCTGGCTCTTCCTTTCCTGAGAGAGAGGAGATACTTTCCAGGCTTGACTGATGTTGATTAGTCTGTTAGTTCCAGAAAGTTTGTCTTCCTAAACCATGATTTATTTGAAAAATGTTTCTTAAAGCTTGTTTTATATTTAAGTGAAGTGTGAAACTATAGTTAAGTAAGAATCCCTATTCTATCTGGCAAGTTTTGCCTGCTTGGCTTGTGTGCATTGTCCATTTTCTTGTGACTCTTGGAGCATCTGCTAGCAATTGCTCTTCACTCCTTATGTAGGTCTGTACTTTGGGTGTACTTTTTCCTCACTACATCCCTAACATTTTAAATTTCTTTTTCCTTAGTGATGTGTCCCTTTTTACTGATTGCACTGGGAAACCTGTTTCTGATTACAGGTGAAAGAAGCGGTGAAATACGCCCTAAGTGCGGGTTATCGCCACATTGATTGCGCAGCAGCTTACAGCAACGAAGCAGAGATCGGGGAGGCTTTCCAGGAATGCCTTGGGCC
>NW_010399517.1:9861-22770 GCF_000710305.1 Buceros rhinoceros silvestris
GGTGGATGTTACAGTGAGTAATCCTGGATCGGGGAGGCTTTCCAGTAATTCCTTGGGCCCAGCAAGGTAAAAGCACAAGAACACCGTGCTGACTCAAAATACACAACCGTGACAGAACTAGCTGTAGAGCTTTTCCTCCTAGTGTATCCCTGCTGTTTGCTACTAATCAGGAGCAGGCATGAAAGAGGATTTTCTCTCCTGGCTGTCAGGAGGAAAAGAAATTGTCAAGAATATTTGCATGGAAGCTATAGAAAATTCCTTTATTTTTAATTTCCTTGTCCGCCTCTTTCCCCCTCGGGAAACCCCCAATTTGGGTGTTCAAAAATTGGAGGTTCCCAGAATAAGTAGTAATAATGTAAAGAATTTGTTATGATTTATATGAAAAGTTACTCTAGTAACTGATAACTTGTCAGTCCAGAACAGCGTGCAGTGGTGGGTAGCCACAGCAAATTCAGTGACTAGGGGTTTTTTGGTTATAGATAAAATATGAGTAAATACGTACTTTTTTAAACAGTGATTGTATTTGAAGGATTGTTAACTGTGCACCTGAGAGACAATGGCCTAAATATAATGTGACAGGCATTCCTGTGGGTGACCAGAGGTGGAATCTTAATTCATCCCCTTGCTCTTGTTGGCCTGGGGGATTACCTGTACAGCCTCAGAGCCTGTGGAAAGAAAGTTCTTATGTTCCTGCTTCCCTGCTGCTCTTGCCTTGGCTTTAGGGCAGTTCCTTTGTTACGTGATCAGCTTGAGAGAGGCTGTTTTCATCTTGCCCCAGGGATTCATTCTTGCTAGATAATGGTAACTAATGCAGGACAGCACAGGACTGTCTTATTCGGTTCCTATTAGCTAGCTAACTTAAAACTAGAATTTTTAAAACATCTCTCTTTCAACACAACAGCCATATGTGAAACACAGAAATAACAGAATGGTTGGAGGAGAGAAACTAAGGAATTAATCCTTCCAGCCTCTATAAAGTACAGAGTGAGAAGTGCCCCCTGATGGTGTGCTTTGGCTTGCCAAATATGATTTCCCTTTTGCATTTTAAACTCCCTAGTTAACCAGCTCTCTTTTTAATTTCTGGGTCTGTATCCTGTATTGGAAGGGTAAGAGCACTCAGTTCTAGGATGTTCCTTCCAGAACCTAGAAACTGAAGTGCAGACGTTTGGGGAAACGTCTTCTGTTTATTTTCTCACTCTCTTTCCATGAGAAGCATTCTTGGTTTATAACATGTGATGAGTATAGCAAGTTCTGCTTAGAATATGTGAATTGTTAAACAGAAATTAGAAAATCTACCTATGAATAAACTGAGTAATCCTTCTTTTGGCCACATCAGGCTTAGTACTGTCTTTAACCCTTGAATTGGAAAGTTTGGAAAAGTGTATGTGGAGAGAAGTGTTTTGTTTATCAAAACTTCTAATAAATTGCCAAGTATTTGGTATGCTTTGGGACTTGCCAGGGTGTGTGGTTCTCTTTTCTCCATGCAATATATTTTTGAAAGGTTTAATTTGTAGGTTCCATGTGTTTATTTTTTTAATGTTCTATTTGTTTTAAAACTAGTTGGAGAATTGCTGCAGTTCTCTTTCTGAACTTCTTCCAGTAAATTATGCTTTCCCTCCTTTCTTAAAGGTTATTAAAAGGGAGAATCTGTTTGTAACATCAAAGCTCTGGAATACCAAGCACCACCCAGAAGATGTAGAGCCAGCTCTAAGGAAAACACTTGGAGATTTGAAACTGGATTACCTGGACCTGTACCTCATGCACTGGCCTCATGCCTTTGAGTAAGTCATACATGGAAAGGGCATAGATTGCAGAAAACCCCAGTTTTGCATAAGTGGCTGGTGTTATATCCTGAGGACATTCTTTCTGAGCTGTGAATTCCTTCCTGTTTATACTGCCTGCAAGGTGTTTTTCAGTGTGGCTAATAGTGTGCTCCTACAGACTGTCATACAGACACTCTTTTCTACCCATAACCTGTACGCTTACTCGTATTTGGTCCATTCACAAAAACAATTGTTCAGATTTCATTCTTTGGATTTCATTGGGTGGGAATTTGTGTACTGTTAGATCTGTAAACACACGGTACAGGAGACAGAACTTAAGTTTTCGTGTAGAAGTATTGTAAGTAGAAGAGAGATAATTGGTCTCATTATTTAGCAATGATGAGTCTGGAAAATTAATATTAAGTCTTAATTAAGAATATTTAAGCAATTGAAATGTTTTAAGAGTGAGAATAAGTAATGAAATTGAGATCACTAAACTTCTGGGAGTTTGGCATGGCTGCCAAAGTTAGGTAACTGAAGTAGTCTAACTGGGAAAAGGTAATAAAGCCTTGTGGGACAAGTTTCTGTACTGAAGCTTGCCATCTTACACCAGCTGAAAATTTGGTGTGCTGTGAGGTAAAATCTTTGAGTTTGAAATATATTAGAAGCTTAAAATAGGCTAGTGTCTTAGTCTAGGCATTGGGGAAGTGTGGCAGCTATTCTTGGTTTTGCTGTTGACCCACATGGTAACCTTGAGGAAATCCCGTCACTGCTTCATGCCTTAGTTTTACTTATCTGTAAAATGAGAATTAAGTGCTTTGTAAAAGTGACAGCACTTTTCATTGCACTGAAGTGGCCAGGGACATGTAGTGTCATGGTGGTATCTGTATGAGGAGGAAATGAAAATCAGTTCTTATGACACTTTAATTCTACGATTTGAGGAAATATGAGACGAGGAAGTTGTCCAGTTAAGTGCTAAATGCAGTTATACTACAACCCCACCAGAAGCAAAGTTCCTAGTTTTATTTTCTTGCAGATGTAGAAGCAGCATCATAGTTGTACCTCCCTACAATCAGTAAAAAGCTGAGGGAGGATAAATCTCCTGACCAGATGTTTGGATGGAGACTTCTTTCAGCAGGGGGAGCCATGTCAATTTAAGGCGCTTCTGTCTCTTCTGCAAACTTGAGAACTTTTCTTTCCTCTTCTAGTCTTACAAACTGAATTTTACAAAGCACACATTAACGATAAGAGGAAAGACACTCAAAGTGTCAATATATTCCTCAACGTAACAGAATGAGGAAGTGTTTTCAACTAGAGCTGGTTTGGAGGAAGAACTGTTAAAAATTCCCCTTATTGTGAAACAGGTTTGTTTTCCAGTTGATTAAAAAAACCTTAAACCATGCTTTGACCACACCTAACACAAATAATGACACGCATTTAGATATTACTAATATTTAAATGTGCTTGATGTTGTGGAAACTGACAAAACTGACATTCTGATAAAGCGGTTTTATGTTTTGTTGTTGGAAACTGTTCACTCCAGTTTTCCATGAGCTCTGTTTCAGCTGTTTTAATGCATGGTTATCTAAAATGCCTGTTGTATTGGGAAGCTGAGCAAACAAATGTTAGGTACACACAAATTAAAACAGACTTCTGGATGAAAATCACAGTGCGTCCAGTACTTGAAAATTAATTTCTCAGTATACTACTCCTGACGTATAAGGCTGCTTTTTCTGAGCTGGGAGCTCATAAGGCTTTCAGAGTTATTTTTGGTTCTAGATTTATCAATGACGTGAAGAACCATCTCCCCTTGTCCCCAGCTGCTGCCGTTTCTCACACTGTTCACTGCTTAGCTATGTCAGACAGTCTCCGAGATCTGAGCTAGCAGTGTCCTGCAGTGGCTATGAAGCGGCGCTCTTCAATGGGATTGCTTGTACCCCTCCGAGCATGGACTGTTCAGAGACCAGTCATAGCCCTTTGGTAGTGTGGTAGTGTCAGCTGACATGAACAGGTTCTTTGTATGTGTTTTGGTTTTTTTATAAATTCTAGTGTATTTTTAAAATGGGTTGGTATGACTAACTGAAAACACACCCAACCTATAAGCAACATGTTCATGTTAAGAATTCTGTGAGAGTCGGTGCCCATTTCAGGTACTGACACTGAATCCAGAGGGAGTGGGAAGGCCAGTGTACTTTGAATACAGTCTCTCCTACACAGCTTTGAAACCATCCCTTTGGTAGCAGCTGCAGACTATGAATGATACCAGTCCTCTCTCAGAAAGAAGCTGAAAAACCAAAGCTGCCCTCCAAGTTGCTGCTCTCTGAATCAGCAGTTCTGCTAGGATCAGCAGCAAAGAGCTGCTGCTGTGTATACAGTGTATACAGTTCGGTGGAGTCACTACCATATAGCTAAGTAGTTCACAGCACTTTATAACAAGTTTCCGTAAGAGACTGTACATGAAATAACTTCTTTTAGGTTAACTCGGCAAAATGGAATGCGACAGACAACTTCACTTAGTTTGGACTCAACCGTTCAAACTGCATAAGCTCTTAAGAAGAATTTGAGGAAGGTTTCTTTTAGTGATGATGTGGTATATGTGCTTACACTTTACCTTTAATGCTCTAGACGAGGGGACAATCTCTTCCCAAAGAATCCTGATAACACGATGCGTTATGATTACACTGATTACAAGGATACCTGGAAGGCTATGGAGAAGCTGGTAGAAAAAGGTCTCGTGAAAGCCATTGGGCTGTCAAACTTCAACAGTCGTCAGATTGATGATGTGCTAAGTGTGGCTACTGTCAAACCAGCTGTGCTCCAGGTAAGGTGAACAAAGGAGAGGATGAATACTTCTCCCATTTGTCCATTAGAGTGAAGAATTTGCAAATCAGTGCTACATGTTTGTCAAGTACAGGGAAGAACATGGCCACCTCTGCAGCGCAGGCACACAGAGGTGGTCTTTCAAGGGAGATAAATTTATTGGGGAGGAGGTGTATATTGCATGTTCTGTGGCCATTTATGCCTGCTTAGTCGAACAGGTCTGTGGAAGAGTTTGTCCTCCCTGTGAGGAACAACTTAGTCTAAAGAAAAAAAGGATTGTGAGGGAGTAACTTGAATTGTATAGAGAGCTTTCTTGCTCTTTGGATGATGTGGTTGGTACATAGGGAATAATCCAGAGCTTTAAACTTAGCTGATCTGTTCTCCTTTTCCTATAAATTTAGCCTGCCAGACACTTTCCATTTTCCTGGCAGTATCATAAGAATAACTTACTGAAATTAAACTATCCTTAAAGGTTTTCCAGAATCCTGACTGACCTCCTGTGATGTGTTCTGCTTTTCTTTATGTGCGTTTGACTTCCTGTTGGTGTTGATGCCTGACTCTAGCCACTCATTGTGGGTTGTTTTAATAGGTAGAATGCCATCCCTACCTAGCTCAGAACGAGCTGATAGCTCACTGCCAGAAACGAGGACTGGCTGTAACTGCCTACAGTCCGCTTGGATCTCCAGATCGCATGTGGAAACACCCAGATGAGCCTGTGCTTCTAGAAGAACCTGGGATCAAAAAACTGGCAGAAAAATATGGCAAGTCACCTGCACAGATCATCCTCAGGTACAGAACAGTTGTGAGAGGGTGGCATCTGGGCCTTGGCCTTGAATAAAGCAAAACACATGAGCTAGAAAGAATCTACTTAAAGTATATGTTCTTCTACGCTGATGGGGAGTTAAAAATCACCAGGAGTGCCAAAAGCAATCCATGTTTGGTGCTTGTTACACAGAGCTGGTGGAATTGCCTTACGGTAGGTGGATGAACTAGATTAGAGGGGACCATTCAGGGCCTGGAGTCATGTCTGGGACGGTTCACTGCCTTTTCTGCTGTAGAATAGCAATAGGACAGTTAAGGCAGCAGTGCACCACAGCTGAGTGCTGCCTACTGAATTTGCACATGGTCAGTTACTTGAACCCTTGAGCTCTTGCTACTGCATTCAGACGGGCTCCCAGGAAGAAGGGCTGAGGAAGGGCCCTTCCTTTTTCACATTGAAGAACCATTTGCTCTTTTGTTTTCATATAGCAAAAGCCAGCTGCTGGATACTGGGAAACAAGATGGTTGAGAGATACCCAGAATATGATCAGCACCTTGTAAAGTAAAATGGGATTTCTACCCTAATCTTTTTTTATTGTCTGGCTCTGCATCTATCAATATCACTAGTGCAGTCTTGGGCAGCAGTGAGTTACCCTGCTAGCTCAACATGTTCAAGATTTTGTGCTCAAACTACTAGATGGGCACTTGAGAGATGTGGGTTTTCTTCTAGATTTTCAGTGTTTGTCATGTTAGAACTTACATAGAATGCTTAAGTACATTTTTCTTGACTGTTTCTTGGGTTTCTAGCTTAAAACACCTGAAACTTGCTTGCTTGTCCAAAGGTATGATTGTCTTCCTCTCATTGATTAGTCTGGTGGCTACTGTTTTGCTTGAGCTTGGACATACTAGGTCCTAATACATTACAGTGCTGTGCCAGCCCTCTTCTGAGTATTTTTTCACATAGAAGCATAAGTGGCATCTCTGATGCCGCAGATTATTATTCACCCAAAATAAAAATTGTGTTTTTTGAGCTGCATGCACAAAAAAAAAATCTCTCCTCCTCCTCTTAACAGATGGCAAGTGCAACGTAAGGTGGTTGCCATTCCCAAGAGTGTCACTCCTGCTCGCATTCAGCAGAATGTGCAGGTAAGTTTAACTGGAGGAAGGGAGATTCAGCAATGTCCTTTCATGCAAGTAATATACTGTCCTACTACTTGCAGAACACTCTGACCCTTGCACACACTTAGAAAGGAGGTCAAAGATTTTTTTGAAAAACAAACTTGGTATGTTTTAAGCAACTGAGTGGGTACGTATGTACATGTGTTCTAATCAAAAGGTAAAGAATGTGCTTTGTAGAAGTTAAATGAAAAATCTGTACTGAAATTTATCTGAGATACCAGTTTATAGACTACTCCCTTGTTCAAGTGATGTTCAGTGTTTCTTATTTATGAATAACAGTTGCTCTGTCCCGCAAGTGAGGGCTGGTGACTGCAGCAAACTGTCGTTCCAGCGATGGAATTGTGAAGAGTGTCGTACTGTATCAGTGTAAGCTTAGAAGTGGCAAATGTATGCACACCTCAGGCTTTAAGCCTTTGTTTTGGTGTTTGTTACAAAATGAGCTTACTTGCAACTTCATATTTATAACCAGAAGACAAACTGATGTTGTCTGAAGCCAAGATTTTTACAGAAAAACAAATTCTGTTGATCAGAGTTGCATGGAAATTCCCTCTTTTTGAGACTCAGACTTAGCAAAGCTGCAACTTCTGAAGGTGTTTGAAACATTACAAGTCACGTTATGTTTAATTTACTTTGGTTTTAACACTAAGGTCTTGCAACTCTAATATAGCACATAGGTTTTTGAAAGTACAAGAGAAATATTAAGTAATTACAGCTTATTTCAGTCTCGTGTGAGTGCATATGTTTGCCTCAGTTACAACTGTGGTGTTGCACTGTCACCTGAAATTTAACACTGAAATAGTCAGCAGTGTGTTGGGCCACTGCTGCTGTTCCATTCTGCCCTGGAGTATTGGGAAATGAACCTTTTCGCCTTTAAGTCAGCTTTGTTGCTTGTAGATCTCTGGAGAAATTCACAGCACAAGGGAGGGGATGGTTGTGACTTACAAAGGAAACAAGCCCACGAGAAAAAACTCAATATAAATTAATTACGAAAAACCCATTGTTATTGAATAAAGCC
This sequence comes from Buceros rhinoceros silvestris, assembly GCF_000710305.1. NCBI lineage: Eukaryota > Metazoa > Chordata > Aves > Bucerotiformes > Bucerotidae > Buceros > Buceros rhinoceros. The sequence continues at coordinate 17,398 of NW_010399517.1, forward strand.
TCTTGCTTTTGTTCTCAGGTGTTTGATTTCAGCCTCACAGAGGAGGAGATGAGCCACATTGGAAGCCTGAATAAAAACTGGCGTTACATTGTGCCAATGATTACGGTAAATTTCTCATGTTTCTGTTGGTTTTCATTAGGTGCATGTGGCAAAAACTTGGGGGTTTTGCAGTTTTCTTTCTTTTGCTGTGCCCATTAGAACCAGTTACTCATAAGAACACTGCATATTTTTAAGACATCTAACATGAAAGAACTTTTCAAAAGCTGGTACAAAAAAGGTAGCTTTTTGAGAACTTTTCTCTTCTGCTTTGGCCACTGTGATTCTCTGGAGTTGTCATTACTCACCTATCCATGGACTTTTAAGCCAGAGTCACATCTTACTTCAAATCTCAACAAACTCCTGCTGACTTGTTCTTGTCACGTACAAGCAGACTTATGGTCAATACCATTCCTCCAGCAGTACTCCTGTATTCCGTCTGTCCCTGGCTACTTTATACTATGACCTCTAAGATTAGTGAAGGCTCAGGGTGCTGTTAATTCTTCACATCCATTGTGGAACTCACCTGAGGGACTTTGTCCACTGCTCCCCGCTGGATGTCCTGTCCCCCCACTTTGTCCCATGTAAGGAGTTTGGCTTAGGCTGTTGTGTTTTTCTTCCCCAATCCATTAGCCACAGTATCTTTTAGCATCAGTAGTTTACTCTCTCTCGTGAAAACTTACCTCGTGTGCTGTCAGATGCCAGTCTGTTTTTAGAGAAGCCAGTGCCTTGTAAGTGTTGATGTCCTCTCAGTCTTTATTTTCAGATATTAAAGGAGCTATTCTTGTTCCTTTGCCATCACTGGGGGGAAAAAACAAACAAACCAAACTCAGTGCCTTGTTGTCTCCTGTCTCCATAGTTTTCCTCATTTCTTACTGTCCTGACTATAGACAGACAGCTGTTGCTGTTCCCTGGTGCACCACCAACCAACGTTGGCTGCTGGGGGTTATCCCTCTCTATTGTACCGTACACTGCATAGATACAGTAGGTCTCTCTGCAGATTTGGAAGCGGTCGGGCACACCCTTGCCTCTCCAGCAGTTTGTCTGCCTGTAAATTATTCTCCACTAGTCAGTGGCTATTTGCTGTAGGTATTCTTTAGGGGAAACTTTTCTGCAGGATTTATCACTGAGGTTTTTTGAGTACTTGAGAGAATACTGATGACTGACTAGTCTGAGTTAGGAGTTGTGAATGTGTGGGGAATGACTGTCTCTTATCAAGGGTAGATACTCATTACAGCTTTCACTCTTTGTCATGCAGGGGCTTAGGAGAGCTTCAAGGCCACGCTTTAACTGTTTGCCTGCTTTAGTATGTGTGTGTAAATAAAACCCCCCACAAGCCTGCAACCAAAATTATCCTTGTGTTTATGGATCAGGAGCCCATACACCAAACTGGAAGCTTAGCTGCTGATCTATATGAATGTGGTAGTGGCAAGCACACCTGCTGCTGACAGCATGTTTCTTTCAAGTATTTTGTCATTTGTGCTGTGAACAAAGTTGTTTAGTTAATGAAACTGCAAAATACATTAGAGTATAGCCTGGCTTGGATGAGCTGGGAATAATTCCTGTGCTTTTGTTACCTGGGAGACCTGATCAGATCACAGTGATTCACAAAGGAGAGATGAAATACAGTGTAGCACATCCAACTAGAAAAAGAGTGAATGGGATGCAGCTGGGCTTCAAAGGTACTGCCATATTGTCAGATAACAAGACAGGAAGAAGCAAGATGAGGAGAATTGAGTCACAGCTCTGTAGCTGTAAGATCTCTAATGGAACCTTTTGTCTCATGCCTATCCCTTCTGGTCTTATCAGAAAGGATTTTCAAAAATGGTGAGTTAAAATTCCTGTCTAACCTTTTACGCCTATCTCCTCTATGAATCTGACTTACAGTGTCTGGATTTCAAAGTGTGGTGTGGCAGTGATAGCAGAGCTCCTGTCATAACTGATGAGACAGTGTTTCCTTGCTTTACTTCATTGTTATAGAACCACAAGTTCTTATAGTTGTGCCATTCTTCTCCACACTGTTTTGCTTAAAGCCTGAGGAGAGGCTGTTCATTGCATGTAAACAGTTTAAGTTGCTTTATACTTTAAAAGTTTGATATCTGGATAGAGGTTGGACATTACCTTGCACCAGCCTCAAGTCCAGACTTTTGGAAACAGCATTGGCCAAGCAATGTACTTAAGCAAAACTTGAATGACTAGCGAGCCGGAGAGGAGTGATGGTGGTATACACATGATGAGCTGTCCCTTTTTGATAGGTAACTACTGTTGACCTGCCGTGTGATTTTACACACCACCACCATCACCCCTTTTCTCAGATTCCTGGGGCAGACTGTAATCAGCTATATGAAATACTGCTTCTGGCAGCTGCTGTCCTGGTATGCTGCAAACAAGAATGCTTACCTGAAGAGCCGTTCTCCATAGTGAAATAGGCGGGGGAAGGAGCTGTGGACAGGGGCGAAAATGAGAAATATGAATTCCAGGAACATGAGGAAGTTGTTGGCTCTCGAATATGAAGAAACCTGGTGATACTGTGGTACTTTAGTCCACAGTTTTTAAGGATTGCCTTCAGTTGACAGCTTTATTTTCCTCCGAGTGTCAGTCAAATGTTAAACCTTAACATCTTAGTTTTCTGCTCCGTAGTGCCCCCAAGTGACTAATTTCACACTTCAGTAGTCACTGTAAACGATTCATTACTAGGGATTCCAGTTGTTGCTTTGGAATGGAGGTTTCATGCTGAAAGCTAAGAGGGGCTTGATAGTGGATACTTGGTTTGGAAGTCCCTGTAATCACCTGCCCCTGTAATATTTTTATTCAGTCATTAGTTGCTTAATGCAAGTTGTAGCTGAATGACACCAGTCACCCTGGGAGGTGTGTATCTCTTTGCCAATGCTGCACTAAATTTCTCCAAACATTACAGATGGGCAGTAAGGTTTTACTGCAGCTCCTTGGAAGTTGGGGCTGTTGCAGTGGACTTAGTGCAACTAGAAATGCAACTTGTACACCTGAATGCTCAGTGGTGAGATGTAGGAATTAAGACTTCTGCATGGCCACCACTTGCTTCTGGGCCACCCTGAGCCTCTGTTTCATTATCTGTGGATAGTGGTTTCACTATTCCTGTTTTACAGCAGGAGAAGCTCGTCTTCTGTGGAAATGTTCTTAAACAAACGTGCTATTAGGAGTTCAGAATGTGACCCTCAAGTTATTCAATGAGTTTTAGCCATCTGTAAAATTGGCAGCCCAGAAGCTCTCTTATCATGAGAACATGGGCAAAAGCTCCAACTCCAATAAAGTGTTTTGAAGTGTGCGTGTTATGCTTGCTCAATAACAGCTACAAGGCAAAAAGCTTTTAAATGTTCTTAATCTAAGTCTTCAGGCTCAGCATCTTGAAAGACTCTTGCTTTAGGCTACAGAAATCCTTTTTTTTTTAATGGTTTTAGTTTTTCTTTAAAGAAGAGCAAAGTCGACTCAGGATTAGAGGGAGCAGCTCTTGTTTAAGCTGAAAAAGATGGTGCCAGATGTCTAGATTTCTAAATTTTCATATCCCTAACCATGCAGCATTAGAAACAAAGTAAGAAATTTTTTTTATCTTTCTGACTTGAGTCTGTTTATTTCACAGGTGGATGGAAAGCTAGTAGCAAGAGATGCTGGACACCCCTATTACCCCTTCAATGACCCCTATTAACTACTACGAAATGAGGTGTTAGAGTAACATGCTTCTCTGCACGCCCTTCTGCAAAATAATTGTTGCCACAGTTTGTCAGAAAACCTGTCCAAATAAAACCTTCTTTCCTTAGTAGGTTTCCTTACAATAATGAACTGCTTCTAACTGACCTCCTCTTTGGACACAGTGCAGCTTCCCTGTCAGATTTTGTGGATTGCTTACAATGACTGCAAGGTTGCTCCTGAAAGCATCGAGTCTTTCATGGATTAGATAAAGAGTTGGGGGAGTCTAAATCACATTCCAAACGTGTCCTTATCAGGCTAGGGCTGCTCTGGGTTTACTGTGAAACAGTTTTGAAAGTTTTAGTTATTACTGTGAGGAGGAAAAAAAGGGAAGGCATGAAAGCATTTTAAGACTAAACAACTGCTCAGCCATAAACTTTATTCCCTATATGAAAAAAATATTATTAAAGATACTGCAGTTGCACTATGTCCATAAACCATCTGTTGAAACCCAAGTAACTAGCCGTGCTCAGTGCTTTTTATCCACGAGAGTACTTGTGGGACTTAGAATTCACCATGTTCTTTTAATTTGCCTAAAGATTCAAGGAGAATAAACACAAGCCCTGGAGCAGGCCTTCAGGGCAACCTTCTCTGCTTGAAACCTGGGTAGGTTTCAGCTCTGACAATAGCTCTGATAATCCTGTCACAAAAGCTTCAAGAACGTTTTAGCAAGTCTTGTAGAAAAACATCCTGCATCCTGTTTTTTCCTGTAAAGTTGCCCAGTGGCTCTTTACCAAAGATCCCCAGTTTGAGTTCTGGAACAAAATTAGTTCCTGACTATACAGTAGGAACAAAGACCTGTCAAAGGGCCCCTTCCATTTTAATGTTGTGTTTCTGACTGCTGCCTGGGCTGGTGCTTGGGTGAGCTGGTCCTGCCTCTTATTCTGCTGCTGAGCTGCTGGTAACATGGGGCCAGTTGTTTGCCTTTCCTGTGCCTCTGTTTTCTTACATGCTGTCTGTGATCCTCCCTGGCAGGGACTAGTTTACTGAGTGCTGACACTGTTGAGCAGGACGGGAACTCTCGGTTTCCATCTCTAAATGAATTGTCTAGCCATCGCAGTACAGAGGGCATGAAGTGTTAGTACCTACCAGTGCTCTGATGATGACACCTTCTGTGGCCTTAGCAAAGTTAACGGGGTTTTTTTTAATCTACCTGTAAAATAGGATTAAGGCTCATTTGCCTTGGTGCAGACAGAGTAGCACAGCAGAGTTTCTAAAAGGCCTCTCTGATTTTAAAATGACCTCTTTCAGATCCTTTGATGCCATTCAGAGGCACAACTCATTTGCTGCTCGATAAAGAAAGCTTAACTGACTGTAAATGAAATAAAGAACACTTATATTTTTCCCATAGCAATAACGAACATAGATTTGGGAAAATAATCCTCTGTATTCCTTTAATAGTTAATTAAAGGATTAGATTCTTTTAGTTTTGATAATCTCATTTACAGTAGGCCTATACTAAAACTATATATTCAACTCCAGTGTAATGCCTCCTCGAGTATTTCCTGCCTTGGGCCTCACAGTGTGCAGCTGAACTGGAACAAAACTGTTTATCACTTTTTGTGATCCTTCTGTGAAATTTAAAGGACTTCTGTTCCTCAGTAGTGTTTCCTA
>NW_010399518.1:0-2535 GCF_000710305.1 Buceros rhinoceros silvestris
TTCCAAGCAGTTTGTAATTAGCCATTACTGACACTCTAAAGAGACTTTATGCTTTCCACTGCCTCCTCTCCACTGTGCAAAGAGAAGGATGAAGGTTCCTATCTCCCCTGTTGAGCCAAGCCTAGCAAATGTTCTGGATCCCTCTCAGCAACTGTGCAAGAGCAAGCATGCCCAAAGGCTTTGCTCAGACATCTCTTTGTCACAGAACTGAGCTGTTTACCGCTTTTGATACAAAATGAATTAACTTCAGCACAACACTCTCTGACAGGACACCTGCCAGAAAACGATTAGGTTTAACGCTACCTTGCATGCTGTTGCAGCTTTCAACTCACTATTACCCAGGATTTGAAGTGGCATACTTTTCTATCTCACTGTTAAAGAAAGGAACATGAGACCCATTTCATCTGCTCCCTCCACCCATGTTTTTACCACCTGTTCTGATTTAAAATGTTTGAGACAAGCAAAGCTCTTCACATGCAGAAAGAACATCAGAGAACACAGCACAATCTGGATGACCACAAAAGAGAGATATGGCAACAACAAGTCTTTGCCCTGAGGAATCCAATTCTCATGGCCATAGCGACTCAGCCATACCTTTAATCTTGCACATGCAGAAGGTAGGGTTCACAGGTACCACTCCAATTGACTAAAAATACTAAAACTTACTAGCCTCCTTCCTCTTCACATAAAGATAAAATAGTAGGGCTTTCTGAGATGGTAATTGGATGTATTTGGGGTCATTATCCTCCCAAATTGCAGGAACAGATATAGAAAGAACTGTAGGGCAGTATCTTTTCCATTTTATCAGGTCAAACTGGGTTTTGCAACAACGTGGTCAGCTCTGCCACAGTGTAAGGGTACAGGATAAGTTCAGGGGCTTTTGTCACTACTTAAGACAGCCTTAAGCACCACAAGAGACTCACAGCAATGGGGGAAAATGGTTAAAATTCTCTTCCCTTGCTTGGAGAAGCTCTACCATTGGAAATCAGGTCAGGCAAAACAGGAAAGGAACTACAGGGTTGGAGTTGGCCTTACCTAACAGAACATCAAAAATTGCCATGACGACAAGAGTGAGGTGTCAGAATTTGGTATAACATTCCTTTGACTGGCACTGATTTTTGTAGAAGAGAAAACTGAATATTCAACCCATCTGTACTTCAGAAAAGCATTTGATATAGTGCCACATGAGATCAGCTAAAACATAGAAGAGAGGAATTAGTGTGGTGGAGCAGGGATTGACCAAAAGGAGTTGTGTTGAAAAGCAGCAGTAAAGGTCTGGAAGGGATTAGCAATAGACTTTTCTCAGGCTCAATTTTAGGACTGATATTCCTCACTATTCACCAGCAACCTTACACAAGCAATCTTGCCACAGCTCCCACACTTTTCTTTCTCAAGCAAATGCTTGGATAAACAAATGTTCTTCCCTGTGTGCTGCAAAACTCAGCAAAATTTCCCTTCAGAAAACATAAAAAGAGAGCGATACTAAAAATTATGTGTTCCTATCACTCTCTAAAAATCTGTCACTTGTTTTGGTTTTTACTGAAAGCAAACTCTTTCCAGGGAAGTTAGAAATAACATGGCTGAAATGTTTATATAGTAGAGGAGAAAATTGCAACAAACTGAATCACCCAAGATCTTCAAGAATAAAGCTAACTGAAATTGTCCTGATCTGAGTTAGAACTGAACTTTTGTTCAGTGATATTACTTTTCAGCTCAGTCTCTTCTAAGTCACTGCACTGTCAGAAGTTAACGGTGTATTTGTGCAGTGTCTCTTATAGCAGTGACAACGCTCCATGTTTACAGTCACTGCCAGGTCTGCAGAAAGGCTCCTGCTTATACTTGCTCCTGTAGAAACCAAGGCCACTGCTAAATCCTGTGTACCACACTGATGGTGCAGTAAGCATGTGGGCAGACCCACAAGGAGGAGTGGACAGGACAGATGACCCTAAACTGACCAACAAGGTGTTCCATTCCATTCATGTCATATTCAGTATAAAGCTGAGGGATCACAGAGTCAACCTCTCTTCTTCAATGGCCGGCATCCAAGGAGGACTCTGTCCGTTCTACCTTCAATCCCAATCCATAAATCCCTGAATCCAACTGCAGAATCCAGCTCCAGAATCCAGTACCCATCTGCCACCGAGTCTAGCCTAGGACTTCCCCAGTGCCTGTCCCGCAGTATCAGTGGTGACAGTGATATAACACCATCAGGAGGGTTGGGTTCAGTATTGGTATTGTATATATTGGTATACATATAATTTTATTGTTATTATTTTCATTAAAGCAGTTTTAGTTTTCTTTTCCACTCCATAAGCCTCTCTCCCTTATGTCCGTTATCTTCCCCTTTGGGAAAAAGAGGGCATCTGTCACTCACCTAGGGGCCGGCCCAGCCCTAACCCTTGACAATAACAGTTAAATTTAAACTGAAAAGCTGCTTTAGATCTTAAAGGTTCAACATACTTTCACAAGTTAAAAAAGTTATTGTGATAACTTGTAGATGAAGTTTAAGTCCCAGTGTTACTGAAAAACATTCCT
>NW_010399518.1:2645-13879 GCF_000710305.1 Buceros rhinoceros silvestris
AATGCCTGAAAACTATGACAAAAATATCAACAGAACTTCAAGGTAGTTGAACAATCATAGTCGCTGCAATGATAAATAAATTCATACAACTAGCACGTGTCATTTCACAGGAAACAGCTTTCAAAATATATATATTGTTTTCATGCTTAGAGGCAAATAGGAAAACTGATCAAAATGCAGATAGAGTACTATCAGATATCAAGGTTGCCAAAACAAGCTGTTAAAAGCTCTGAAAAGAGCAAAGCTAGAGTAGCTCAAACTGTTCTGCGGCTCGTAAGCCCTCAGAGAAAAAATTGCAGACTACATTCAGTTGATTTCTCATACATAGAATGAACAAAGAAAAAGTGACTGTTAAACCCCCAACATATTCTATTTTTCCCCTATTGTTCTAAACTGTACATGTCAACCTCAGAGGTAAGCCTGAATCATTAATTCATGACCAGGAAAATGATTGCAAAGAACAGTTATACCATTTATACAAGTAAAATCAATGTATTATGAAAGACATGAGGAGTAGGAATAATAGATAAGGAAGAAGATGTTAAAGTCAAAACTTTGCCTGTTTTCCAGATCCTATTTTAAAGAATAAGTTTTAACTCAGATTCATCGACAAATCATGCGTTAAAGACAATTATCTCTTTTTCAACCTCTGTATTTACTTGTAACTTTTAAACTGACTTGACCTCTTCATTTTCCTACAGAATAAACGAAACACATTCTTCCTATCACTTAACAAAACAGTTAAGTAATCAGAAACTCAACAGTATGTTTTTTTTCTGGAAAATGTGGCTGTTGACAGAAAGAGCTAAGTTATCGTAAGGGCATGGACAGAGACCACAGGACAGGTTCTCTCATCTCTTCTCAGATCCAGGACTCTGCAAGGAGGCTTTATATGTATATCTCTTGACTGGCATACTCTGCTTAAGACCACAGGATTCCAGAATAATTAGTCCATGCACTGGTATGGTGACATTATAGATTTGACATAGATCCTGATCAGGCAAGGACTTGCAGTTGCTTTTTTGGTGAGCAAGTTGGAGTATATGCTTCCTCTACTCCAGGAACTGAAAACACAGTCTCAGTAAGATTCAAGTGATGCACACAGACCACACGTAATCCAGAAGTCCTGGTACATACCACAGACTCACTCTATTAAAAATTTGGAACAATTGAATTGTCAGAGCAAGTTAATAACATAAGTGATTTTCACAATGTAGCTCCACCTTTTAAGGGTACCTTAGTAGTTACCCTTAATCCAAATGTAATATATTTGGGAAAGACAGTCTTGGGGCCATCCCCCACAGAATTTACAATGATCTTAGGCAAGCTGAATTCTAGCAAAAAACCGTGGTACAGCACTTTTCTCCATCAAACATGCTTTCTCTTTTCTATCCCAGATAGGCTTTGAGGAAGCCAGAATGGAATTTTCAATCAGTGCAAGAAATCTCAAAATTCTTTCCCAAAACATAAATCTCCTACCCACAAACAGAATCATCTGATTGAAAGAGACCTTTAAGATCATCGAGTTCAACCGTTCACCCTTCACTGGCAGGGTTCCTAAACTCAGCACCACATCTACACGTCTTTTCAACATTTCCAGGGATGGGGATTCCACCACCTCCCTGGGCAGCCTATTCCAATGTTTCACAACCCTTGCTGTAAAGAAATTTTTCCTATTATCCAACCTAAATCTCCCCTGGTGCAACTTGAGACCATTACCTCCTGTCCTGGCACTTGTTACTTGGGAGAAGAGATCAATCCCTATCTTGCTACAACCTCCTTTCAGGTAGTTGTAGAGAGCAATGAGGTCTCCCCTGAGTCTTCTTTTTTCCAGACTAAACAACCCTGGTTCCCTCAGCCACTCCTCACAAGCCTTGCTCTCCAGACCCTCTAGCAGCTTCGTTGCTCTTCACTGGACACACTCCAGTACCTCAATGTCCTTCTTTGAGTGAGGGGCCCGAAACCGGACACAGTATTCAAGGTGTGGCCTCACCACTGTTGAGTGCAGGGGAACAATCCCTTCCCTGCTCTAGCTGGCCACACTACTGCTGATATAAGCCGGGATGCCATTGGCCTTCTTGGCCACCTGGGCACACTGCTGGCTCATGTTCAATAGGCTGTCGACCAGCACCCCCAGGTCCTTCTCTGCTGGGCAGTTTCCAGCCACTCCTCCCCCAGCGTGTGACGCTGCAGGGGGTTGTTGTGGCCCAAGTGCAGGACTTGGCACTTGGTCTTGCTGAATTTCATACGGTTAGCCTCAGCCCATCGATCCAGTCTATCCAGATCCCTCTGCAGAGCCTCCCGACCCTCAGGTAGATCAACACCACCTCCCAATTTAGTGTCATCTGCAAACTTGCTGAGGGTGCACTCGATCACCTCGTCCAGATCATTGATAAAGATGTTGCACCCTTCAATCCAGCCCATCCAGATCCTTCTGTAGAGCTTCCCTACTTATTCTCGTGCAGATTGACACACTCACCCAATTTGGTGTCATCTGCAAACTTACTGATGGTGCCCTCAATTCTCTCATCCAGATCATTGATAAAGGAGTTAAGGAGAAGAGGCCCCAGTACTGAGCCCCGTCGAGCACCCCTTGTGACTGGCCACCAACTGGATTGAACTCCATTCACCACCACTCTCTGGGTCTGGCCACTCAGCCAGTTTTTTATCCAACAAAGAGCACACTCATCCAAGCGACTCCCCCACTTACTACCTTAACTGCCCAATTGTACAGGGTTTGCTTGCTAGGAAATATTTTATAAAAGGCTTGGTTTCACTTCTTTCACAACAAGACAAAACAAGATCTTAAATCTTTCTAATTATTGTCAAAAAATTATGTTTCAGAGCATCTCCCGGTTTTGAGTCCTGCCATGCTGCATATATGACAAGCAGCTACTACCATGTCCAGCACATTTGTGATCAAAGCATAATTAAACTATTAGGAGCACAGTACAGACGAACACTGCTCAAAGATGATCAGTGAAGGATTTCCATATCCTTGGGAAGTCTCCTGTGCCCGACTACAAGAGACGTTTTTGCCATCCTGCCCCATCTGGTCTGCAGCAGAAAAGACCAGAGCGCAATAAAAATGAGAACCCTTGTGCATCTGTGTGCCAGCAATGTATGGTCATGAGGCACGCTGCAACGTGGATTCAGTGGGCTACAGCCAGTTCCTCTGACTTCCTCCAATCTCTTCCACTTCAGGTCACAGTGCAGACCAGCAGGATAGCTCTAGGTTGTTTCTCTGATTTGAGCTATACCAAAAGATTGTCCATTAGAAACACAATAATTTATTTCTTTCAATTCCAGAAATTTTCAGTGCAAAAGTGCTTTTAAAGTTTAGTGATATTCTAGGTTATGTGTCTCAAATATCCTTACATATAATGAACTACTCATTGTCTGTTAGTTAAAAATAAATCTGCCATATATTCCACTTAGAGTAGTTTAGTAGCTGTGTAATTTACATAATTTTAAATTATACAACCAATAAACTACTAATTATTTTACTTTTCTGTTATATTTGAATTTGCAATAAAAAGGTCTAAGGCCTTAATTAATGTAAAATCAAGCAATTCTATTGCTATTTTTTAATATGGTATAATTACAATAACAAAATCAAACTGCAAAGTACTTTCAATAGGTAGTTAGGATACAGTAAAGTAGATCTTTAAAAGCTATGCTGATTTAATTGCAAATGAATAGAACTTTTTATTAACATAGATGTATTAAGAATCCATGTACTATCTGGAGAGAGAAATATATTTTACAGTTTAATAGAAGCTTGAAACTTCTGGCTACAATATCAATGCAGATTGTTTTTTAAAGAAATTGATTTGGCCCAGGTCTGGGAAAAGATTTTTTGTCTGAAAGCCTGATTTTACTCTTCTCAACTCCTGGATGTGTAGACCCAGAGCAGAATCCAGGACAGGTACATGCAGCTAGCCTTTTTATAATTATATATATCCCTCACATCTCTTCTTAAAGATGTCAATTCCAGGGTTAGGCACAGCTTAGCAAAGCATTTTCATAATGACCATACTTCTTCTCACCATAATTTCCATCTAAGTTTATTTATTTTAAAAAAATATATCAGTGAGTGTTTGCACTAGTTGGTGCCTCAATAGACCCACGAAAGAAGTCTAGCAGAAAGGTCAGTCTCTCAGCCAGCCGCCTCTCTCAGTACACCTTACATGAGCAGGGAACACCAATGAATGACATGCAGGGCAGGACCCCAGAGAGAAGGGATCCCATGATTTGGGCAATAGCTTTCCATGTTGAACAGAGAGTTTTCCTTAGACCAGATTTATACAAGTTCAAGGCCATGCCGTTCACACTCTGAATTGTGGCATTACACAGATTTCCAGCTGGTTGATTATTCAGCTTATATTTGTAACTTCTAATTCCTGTATTTGCACCACTAATTCTACTATATTACTATCACTATTACTACTTTGAAGTTCGACTATACCTATGCATCAAAAACATATAGAACAGTCATGCCTCTCTCTCTGTAGATGAACACTGTCACATTTGGCTGGTTAGCCTTCCAAAGACGTTAGCCTATGCAGCAATAGCCATAGCTGTTTCTCCTAAAAGTGGTGAAACCAACCAGCCCCCGACATGTTTAAAAGCTCAGAGGGAAGGGAAGGTTATTCACATACCAACAATCTATCAGTTCAGTCAATTTAATTTTTTTATTTTTAAGTAAGAAGGGTTTGTTAGTGCCACACTGCCACGGGTATTTTTATTCATTTGCGAGCCACTTCTCAGAAGTAGCAATTAATGCTATTGCATATGCAGTCTGCTGTGAAGTACATTCTGAAATGGTTTCTAAAAACAGCCTAGCTAATTTTCCTAGCCATATCTTGGAACAGCCCTGCCAAAACACACAGACATAAAGCAATCTTGTTCAGACAGGTCTTAAATATTTTTCCCCTCACGCTGAAGTATTCCTTTCAGCCACGTCATTACATTTGGATTGTGCAGATGAACACAGATTGCAGTGCTGTTTACAGTACCATAACTGTAATGATGTAATTCTAACTTAGAAAAAGATATTCATCGGTAAAGTTAATTGCTTTTCTTATCAGCAAGCCTTATCCCAGTCCAATGGCTCATTATGAAATAGCAGTGTAGGCTGAAATTAAGCTCCATTGTCAACCGCAGACCCATTTAGCTAGGCAACTCATACAGCCAAGACTGATGAGATTTAGTTTCCAAATTTCCTTTCGCAGCACAGAAAGGATCACAAAATATTCATTCCCTATGCATCCAGGCATCCCAATAACCATGAACATTTCCTAGGGAGAGCTTTGCTCTCAGTAGTAAAAGACCAAAACTACAAATATTATGAATCATGGCAAGAGATTAAGAAAGGCACCATTAGTGTCCCTAGTTCAGTCTCGTGAAAGGGCAGAGAATTTATTAGGTAAATATCCCAGCCATCCCAAGCGGTCTACTATCATCAATAGGGCTACTCGTAGAAGTTTTAATGAGCTTAAGCAGAGCTTTAAGAGCTTAGTAGTCAAGCTACTAAGTTTGACTTAGTTGTAGTGAAACTGTTCAAAACAGCAATATTCTCAGTTTATTTGACAGATATTTGATGTCATATATAATCGTTTCACATAGCAGAGGAGAAAATGAATGCAGGTGACAGGAGACTGCATAGACTGTCAACTGGTAAGCTGATGTTCTCTGTTGCAATATAAGGATATTAACAACTCAGCCTCAACTTTGGAGACTATGCCTCACAAGAAATTTCATGTGACTTTTCCGAGCAGTTCCCCTGAGGCTTAAGGAGATAAATTACAAATTAGGAGGGCCTAAATATTATCTTAATAGGAGCCAAACAAGTACAGACTGAACAGTATCATGTCAGGCTGATATCCACGTAATTACCCTCCTAAAAATGAAAGCTCTTTCTTGCTCTGTATTATATTTAATGTTTTCCTCTTCAAGAGGTACAAAAAAAGTTTAATCATCCTAAAGGCTGAAGAGGCTGAGAGTAAAGGTTCTCAAGCACTGAAGAGCTCTCTGTGGACAAACACCGCAGAGCTGAGTAATCTCTTCAGAGTACAGGAGCATCTTTTCAATAATACAACACAATTAATACTCACCATTCTTAACCTCAATAATCTGACAAGGGAACCCAATGCATTTTACCTTCATGGCTTCTTTATTTCACCTCTCCTAGAGCATTTGTGCTCCTAACTTCAAAATAATGCCAGTACCTCAATCCAAGCTGCACAGCAACATTTTCTAAGTGACAAAGAGAAAATAAATTCTCTTTGAAGTTATTGAAGAGACAAGGCCAGGAAAGTCCACAGAGAAGAAAAGGGTGAGAAAGAAGGGTGAGAAAGAAGGGTAAGAAAGTACGGTGAGAAAGAGAAGGAAAGAAGAAAGCGAGAAAAAACAGAAAGAGAGAAAGAGAGGAAGAGAGAAAGAAAGAGAGAAAGAAAGAGAGAGAGAGAAAAAGAGAGAGAGAGAGAGAAGTCTCTGAGGCAGATATCCATCGCTCACCAAGAATCTTCTTTATAAAGAAAATTATTCTTCTCATAATTACCGACACTGTTGTTTCTCTACAAGTTGTGTCCATACCACCCTACCTACCAAAGTAGACATTTTCATTAGACTTCTTTGACAACTCCAGAGAGAATTTGCCGCATAATGCACAGAGTAAATTTGCTTGAGATAGAGGGAGGGTGGCAGCAATCAAGAGCACATGTGATCCTTCTTCAAAATCTCTCTTGTCTTGGGGATGTAGAGCACCACAGAGAACATCTTCAGTCTCCCAGCTATTAGGGCAGAGAACTGCAGAAGCATGAATTAGAACCTCCATGAGCATTAGAGTCCTTTTTAAAGAAACACCGAAAATTTGATTATTTTTTTCACAGCTACACTTACCTTATAGGTAAGGCAATCCTTTGCAAGAAAGTCTCTTATCTGACCTGCACTGATGCACTCAAGGGCATTCTGGGAATTTAACATCAGCACGTGGTCTGTAGGCACAGAAGACTTCCTACCCACAAAACCACAGTGCGAAATAAAACTTTGTGACAGATAAAGGGAACTTCAATTAATTAGTTTGAGACACTGACTGTTTAGGCGGCATGTGAGATTATGGAAATACGTAGTACTCACTTTCTCTCTCTGTCCCTCAACTTGTCACTCTAACTTAATAGTTCAGAAAACCAACACACCACTTTCCTATTTAGAGTTTCTAAGTAAACAAAGTCTATTGGGTTCAACATAGTACTTCTTACACCGATTTGTAACTTGCATGCCTGGACATTCCCAATTAAAGTCTCACACACCTTTCTCAAATCCAATTTTAGTCTGCCCGTTTGCAACAGACATAAGAGGTTCAGCTCAGCACTAGAGACTTATCAATACGTAAGAAAGATCTTAAAGGAGGAATGCAAAACTAAGAACATAAGAACATTTGAGTAAGATCAAATAAGAGGTCAGGACCCCAAAATCCAAGCCATGTGCTCCCCAGACATAGAGGAGTGTTGTCACTGTAGTTGTGGTCTCCAGAACAAGCATATCCTTCTGCCATCCATTCATTTGTGCATGAGCATACATTTGTAGTCTAAAAGCAAAACTAATACACAGGCAGAAAAGTATTTCCTTTCTGTTAATACTTTCAGCCTCTCACACTTTACCTCTCTACTGATTATCTGATCTTTGGATCACATTTCCTCTAACCCTTCACACACTTTTTACCAAATGGAATATCATATTGTTCATTTATGTCTTTATTATCTCGCTTTGTCCTTCACCTCCTACTTTCAGTGATGCATGAGATTCACTTCAATTTTGTATTACCTGTTAATGTCATTAGTGTGTGCTTACACCCACTGAGGTAATTAGTGAAGATACCTTACTGAAAGCATTGAGACACCAGCAACACACACAAAACCCATATGGCAGTGATTGAGGGGAAAAAGTCCAAGTCTGCTCCAGGGACAGGTTTCATCACAATAATTACTATTGTAACTATTACAACATCTCTTCTTACCCTAAAAGGGAAGTTATGTAAGAACTAACTTTATGTATCTTTTAAAGGCCTAGCTGTGGAGAAATCAATCCTTACCTTTATTCCCAAACTCTGAGAAAGTTTTGGGTCTGAGGATTGAGCCCTCTGTCAGATATCCACCCTAATTTAAATTAATCAAGCAAATATCACTTTATGAGATGCTATAGCAAGCAGTGCACTAAAATCCAGATATTATAAAAGCTACAGTATATTGTTGCTTGCCTTCTCTTCAGCTTCCCTTTTTATCATTTATCTAGTTCACCTGGCAATGTTAGGCATCGGTTCTCCCACCAACAGATTGTTCCAGCATTAGCCCCCCTCAGAGTTGTGGTCTTCTTTGGGAGCAGTCCCCTGCTCCAGCATGGGGTCCTCCACAGGCTGCAGACAGCGTTCTGCTCCACCATTGATCTCCACCAGCTGCAAAGGCTCGGCCTGTTGTCTCACTGCAGGCCAAAGGGGAATGGCTCCAGCGTGTCTCCTTCCTCACTGACCTGAGTGTCCGCATGGTGGTCTCTCTCCTGTCCCTCTCCACTCCACACGAAAGATCTCCCAAAACAAAGGAACTCACCTAACAGGTGAATTTCAAAACCAACAGGTTTTCCCCTTTTCAATAGTTTATGCAGAGGCACTCATTGGCTCAGCCTTGGCCAGAGGCAGGTTCAACTTGGAACCAGGGGAGCTTCTTGAAGCTTCTTACAGGAGTCATACCAGTAGCCCCCTTCCCCGCTACCAAAACCCCACCAGACACAAACCCAACGCAGATGCAAAGATGGACAACAGGCTATGAAGGCAGAAAAAGTGTTCACAAACAGATGTTGGGCCAGAGTTTGCAGTAAGCTACTTTCTACTGTCCAGAGCTAGGTCCCTGGAGGGACTACTGGATACACAATTTCTTTTTTAAAAGCAGCTTGCTTTCCAAATCACCATTAAATATTTCAAATATTAGCCTGTTCCTAATTCTTGCTCCCATTACTTTTATAATACCTTATATATTATAACAAAAATTATGACTAGAATAAGGAGATACCTTCTTTCCTGTTCGACTTCGTGAGTCAGTCCTAAAAAAGGGTGGTCTACACAAGAATCTCACACTGGGAGCTGCTTGGGCTTCACACAACTCTTTTGCAGTTCACTGGAAAGAACACAAATTAATTCATTTCCAATTGCATAATGTTCATGCTCCCAGACCAAATGAGGTCTGAGATATGATACTTTACAAATGTGACATTTTGGGGAAGGAGATGTGCTGAGTTACTTTTAAAGGTATTAATTTCTCGCTGCCTTTGTGTTCATGGTGACTAATGAGCCTGGCTTTCACACAGTGGTCCCAGAGCTACATATGCTCTTCCTCAATGTCTGACTATCTCTGTAAAAGCCCTTCACACATAGCATGTATAGAACGCATGATGTGTGATGTGACAGAAAGCTTTTACAGTTACTTGTCAGGCTCCACTTGCCTAAATCCTTTGGGACTTTACCCACTTTTAGGTGTGTAGTAAGACTATTCGCAAGGTTACGCTGAACCAACCTTTTTCAGACAACCTTTGACATCAGTGGGACTACAATCACTTAGGCCAAACACACATTTCCCATGATACTGTTGTACTGTATTAACTATTTTTTTCTTGCATTTTTACATTCATTTGCTATTTCTGTAATCTCAGCTCTTAAATAGTCCTAAATTTGTATGTATAGAGAAAGGCAAACACAGTTGTCACTCTAAATATAGTAAATGTATCTGTTCCGTACATAAGCTGATGGTACTATCTGCATTCCTTTAAAAGAAATAGATGAAGCTACCCTTTTAACAGGATATTTGCACCAAAAATACTACTGTACAAGGGAATCATCATCCATTCCAAATTCTTGCTTCAAGAGTTCCATTATTAGAGCACATCCACTTCTTATTTGACATTGCTGTTACTAACTTCCCTTTTATCAATTGGCATATTCACACTTCAGTGTGCCATGCATTTAGTGAAGCTAACTAGACCCCGTTTGTTTTGTCTTGCATGACAAAATTTCTGTTATATTTCCCTTTATAAATCTCACTGATCTCTTTGAGGAGTGAAGAAAAATATAAATATGTCTGAAAGTAGTATCCACATACATCCAATCCAATACATCATTTTTAAATTTTTCTTCATGTCCGTAGTCTTTTTTGTTAAATATCCAAGTCCTGTTCTTCAGGTTAGGAAGATTATGTCTACTTGCTTCCATCGGGCATTTACCACAGATTTCCATCAGAATTTTAACTACTACATTAAAACAAGTTTCCTACCACAGGATCCATACATCTATTTATGCAGTTAAAATGTAATTTTCTAAACGGTTTCAGCTATAAGCACTTTTCAAAAATATTATCCACTACCAGTATATTAAAATGCCATTTTGTGCAATATGACAAATGTGTATAACAAATGGTGGGCAGTGAAAAGGAAGAAAATGTCTCATTTTATCTTGAAATTACAGTAGGCTCAATTCAAACATTGTGCTTTTCTACCCATCAATGCACTCAGTTTGAATAAATTCAACTCAGTACCCAATCTCCCTCTATAACCCCAGTCATGGTGAAAGGCTCCTTAATCACATCCCAATCTCCATCCATTTCCTTTTTCTGAAGAAAACCAGCCATTTATTAGTCCTTTCTTAATTTTAAAATACAGATCATAAGATCTATGGGCAACCTTTCTCAGCAGACCAGACACAGAATTTCTTCAAAATCAGGCAGATCCTCCTGTCCTTCTCATCAGGCTGTGCCCCTGAAGCCATTAGAGCAAGAGCTCCCACCACACTGTGCAGGCAGGCAACTCACCCTGCAAAGAACATCAAGCAATTTATACGGTTCATACAAATAAAGTGAAAACTGAGCCACACACAAAAGCAGCTAATAGTATCACAGAAGGAGAGGCGGGTTTTGGCAAAGGCCTCTCACTCTATTACACTACAGATTTTTTTTACCTGACTCAGGCAGGCACCATCAGTGGGTGATTTTCATCAAACTGCTGTTTCCTACAGAGTTTCTGCTTCTCACAGCTTTCCCATTGTCCCATATATGCTTTCAGATGGGCTGCTTCTTCACTCGCATTCAAAATGCTGATACCAAACTGCAAGAATGCAAAGGGGCTAACTTCTGCTCCATTTTAGACTGGCTTTATTGAAAGATGATTCTTCAGTTCAGGAAGGAGTCCTGCTG
>NW_010399518.1:14000-18599 GCF_000710305.1 Buceros rhinoceros silvestris
TTAATCAGCACAGACACTTCAAGAGCAAGTGTCATGCTGACTGAATTGTCTGTAGTACTAGGTAAGTTAAGGAAGGAATAAACCACTTCAGATTACAGTTTCACTATAAATTCCCAGCTGGGCTGGCATCCTCTCTAAAATAATATTAGAAGAGACAGCAAAGACTGTAACTTCAACTCCTTCTATCTTTATTATAAGGGCCTCTCATAATGCCTTTTTTTTTTTTTTTAACAAACTGGTAAGCTTCACAGTGCTCCTCCAGCTCTTTCACTCCATTATAGCTTTGCTGTAACACCTTCTGATCACGGCCTATGTATTTGAAGGATTGTGTTACTCTTTATCGTCCTGAAAGGCAAGCTTGACCTAATCATGCACTGCCCCTCCAATTAGAAATAAAGCACCAAATGGAGACATTTCTCAGTGCAAATCTTATACCTTGCATTACATAGTTGATAGGAAAGGTCATTGAATCACTCATTTAAACCTAAAAAGACTTTTTTTTCATCTTCATTAACCGGAAAATTCACAATAAGTCAGGTCATGAGCTTCCAAATGTTAACATGCTCTTTTTCATCACGGGATTTCTTGTCTGTTTTGCAGGTGAAAGATTACAACACTCAATAAGAGATGAAGGGATGAATAAGAAGATTAAAGTCAACTGTGCTGCAGCCTCCTGGTTTATACCTTGGCATGCTTTAACACAAATCTTTAGGGCCACAGATTTCAAGACTGAGCTGAGGACCTGGGTAGCACACCATAGCAAACAAAGTATAATCTCAAGCAATCTCCCTCGAGTGGAAATCTTATGCCAAAGGCAGATTACATGAAGCAGCAAAATATGAGAAAGACTGGTCCTAGCTCTCAGTGTGGGTGTTAGAGGAGACCCTATAAAACAGAGCATAGCTTAAGACGGCATGCATTAAAACTGTACGTGCTGACACAAGCCTCTCTCACATCCTCCTCCTAAATCATTAAACAATGTTGAAGAAAATAACCAGTTAGACACAATTGAAATGAATTTCCTGCCATTTTTTCATGAAACCATTTGGATTTTTGTTTTCCTTTGGAGCTTTAGAGCAATGGGAAAAATACCTTCACAGTGAATAGTTGAGACACATTTTCATTTTGGATTCATGCAGAAATGTTTGAACTCACTTTTCAGTATCTACACTTTGTGAGGCTAATTTTCAATGGGATCTGAATATTTAAGTTCCTTCAAAGCTTTTATAAACCTATTTTTGAAAACCATGTTGTGAAACTAAGTTAACAGAAGTTAGTCACCTCTAGCAGAATCCCATTATTCTCACCTACATTGCCTAGTAGTGCACAAAGCTACCTTTATAAAGTCAGATTTGATTTAAAGACAAGTCTGAACAGGGATTCATAGGAATTCATATACTTTAACTCTGGCAGACTTCTCTTTGTCCTTAATCTCACTTTCCAAGTCCCCGACCCAAAAAGTATTCAGGCATCTTTAGAGCAGCCTTCACAGAAAGGCATGGAGTAGCACGACAATGCCTATTAGTGCCTTCAAGCAATTGAACTTAAGCCTGAGGCTCACGTGCAGTGAATCTCTGCCCAAGCCTTCTGTTGCACTGTACAGGAGTTCCATTCAGGCATCAGGTGATATCCTGGTGCTAGCAATTCATTTACCTCCTTCTATTTCCACTGTAAATCGATGATGAGTTTTTCTAGTTGTCCTTTGAAAACAGAACTTATACAAACACATGAAGAATCACTTAAAATCAAGCCCTCAGAAAGACTTGCTACTCTGTTGTAGAAAGTGAGTTACAAACACACACATTTTCCCTTGCTACAGACCTCATTCTCAAGTTTTGGAGCAGGAAGAATGAGGTCGCCCTATAAGCAGTTAACCCACTTCCTGTGAGAAATGAAATGATAGTCATCGTGTCTTGAATTAGCTTTCTTGTGACTGAAAGTGCAATTAGGAGATACAACTCCCTGGCTGCTGTTTGTTTTCTATGCACACAAGGTGCCACACAACACGTCAGGTCCCTGTGGCTGAGTAACCATTCCAATGGTCCAAAGAGGATGGAGCTCAAGCACTGGATTGCAATGCTCAGATGACATGCAGTTTTAAGGAGGTTTAAACACATCCTGCAGGGTAGGCATAGCAAGTATCTAAGGTAGAAAGCAATACACACCAGGGGCCAAGTCCTGAGCCCATCTTAAATTCCATCCTGGCTGCACAGCTTTACGTTTCTGTCATCTGCTGTGGATGGGTCAGCTCTGCCTGTCATTTACCCACCCGTTCTTACTCTCCGGCATTATCTGACTTTTTCTTAGCTGCCTTTTCTCCAAGGCATCATGTACCCCATCTTGTCTTGCAGCTGCCAATCCTCATCTCTGTTTGTAAGCATACCTACATCAACTGAATTTCTAGCTTCCAACTCACTTTATCTTATCTTTAGTGTGACTTGTCTTCCACTTGTCAAAATCTCTTCCTCACATCCCAGACAGCTAACTACATCCATCACGCCTGCTTTCCTTAATCCCACTGCATTCAGCTTCCCATTTGGAATCTATGCACTGGGTTTAATGAATGTACAATGATGAAGCTACAAAATTTGACACCATAATTTGACTGCATGCCAAAACAATTGTAAATTTATGAAAATAATAAACCAGTGATGAAATGTATTTACACACATGGGAATCCATGCAACTGGCAGCTTGAAAAACACCATGTCACTCTTTCTGTGGTTGTTTACCTTAGATCCATCTCAGTGCAATGCATTCAGGTACCCTACAGATGGGATTACTGATGTGTAACTGCTTCTAGCTGCTGTTACCTGTCAATTTACTCATAGATGAGACATAAATTTCTATTAGCGAAAGTTTCCCTCTGATGTACACTTCTGTTCTTTTCATGCTACCTTCCCACTCTCTTGTGGCAAATAAATAGGCCATGTTTATTTTTTAGTTTCTGTAGGCGTTCTAAAACTACAGTTAAGTTGACCAAGCTCTTGTCATGAGGAACATACAGCAGGCACATATATGGTTCTGACAGTGTGTCAACTGAGATAGCATTTCTGTAATAACATTTTGGAGAGATCATTTATGAGCAAGATACTTTATAGGCAAGGCTGTTTTCAAATTTTCCATGAATAGAACATTCTAGACTCATTTGTCTTTTATGATATGTGAAAATAAAATGAAACTAAAAAAATTTTGGTTGTTGTCAGTTTAATATGAAGACAGTATTGAATATAGTTCTCCAATATTGTGGGCGTGACCCCCCGGCTGGTCCGGGAAGCAGCGCTGTAAGCCTGCTGTCAGTCAGCAGCAGGAGGTGTGTTATTTAGGAGGAGACAGAGAGGTTGTGTCAATGGGTGATTGGAAAGCCAGCTCATCTCTGGGCAGGACAGTGTACTTGAAACCAATCCAGCCAGAATACGTAAGATAACTTAGAAACTATAAATAGATGTGATAAGGAAGAAACTGCGCAGTTAGTTAGCAGTTAGCACTTAGAAGTTGTGTGTGTGTAGGGGCTGCAGCCGTCTGCTGCAGTTGTATCTTAATAAAGGCCTTGTGTGCACACGTAGATTGTCGTATCATCCGCCCCGAATATTTGCGATGCATGATTTACCCCTACACACAATAGCATAAACTTCTAAAGCCTAGAAGATAACTTATTAGTCCAGCACATCACCTTCTTTCCTACTCTTGATAAAACTTCAGCTGTGAAGCATTCATAAATACTTTTTAAATTTTATTTTTATACACAAAACTGATGAAACAAACTTAGGACTTGATCCAAACACCATTAGCTGCAGCAGAGCCTCGATCAGAATCTTTGTTAAAACAGACTTAAGCTCATACTGAAGATGTCTATTGGCTGGGATACATATTCACATTTAGCATCCACTAATGCTGAGGAATTTCTTTTTCTGATCTCATAAGGTTGAATAAAGAAGAAAAAGTTGCCTTTGAAGTGTTGGTATGTATAACCTTATGTCCTAGGACCTTTGGAATAACAACAGCTTTTTAAAGTATCATTTTGCATGCTGTTTTCATCCTTTCTTAGCACCTGGAATGCTGCTGTAGTTCTATTACAGTGTGTCCAGAGCAGGGATGAGATCATGGAAGACTGACAGGGAAAGGGAAAAAAGCTAATATAGCCTCTGAAATAGAGGGGAAAAGACCCATCATCTTTTGTGAACTCCTAACCGACAATCACATCTGTGACTGAAGTTAAAGAAATGAAGTTCAACTGTTTGCACTGCCTGAGCAGAAGCCTGAAGCAGGAGTGGTGTGGACAATCCACTGTCCCACAGTCGGCCCAGGCTGCAAGATCTGGTGTCTCAGGGACCGCTTTGAGCAGCACAATTCCAGTTCCTTTCCTTACCCCTCCTGGCTATATAACAGAGCAAGCAGTGCACAACTCATCCACACTGGTATCCCTTTGACCTGACCCGGGTAATGGAATAATGAGAGTACAGAGGAAGATCTTTATATTTGTTTGATTCATTCTGACACAAAATCCAGCTCTTTCTGCTTCCATGTAACTTTGAAGAAGTTCTGAAGATTCTTTGGTATTGAAGATGTTTAATTATATTTTTCCCCATTAACATTTTA
>NW_010399519.1:0-24506 GCF_000710305.1 Buceros rhinoceros silvestris
CCAGGGAAGGGGGAGTGTCTGTACCACCACATAGCCCTATGACGATTGACTTTAATTTTTGTTGTGTAGGTTATTCCTATTAGTTTTCCTGCTGCATTTTACTTATCTCCATTAGTAAAAAGTGACAGAAGAAATCTAAAGCCTGAAGCCCAGGTGTTTGTTCTTTACTCGGTGGAAATGACCCGTCAAAGGTTTGCACACCTGTGTAAGCTGGTAATGATGTATCATTTGAAAATCACTTTCTTAAAACTAACATGAATATTCTTAAAATCTAGTATTAAAAAAAAAAAAAGAACATCTTAGCCAGGTTTGAGTGGAACTTTGTATTTCAGTGTCCTAAAACAGCATCAGGACATCTGAAGGGGAAGGAGACAAGTCAAAGACTGCTCCCAGGTAGCCAGATAGAGAGATGGGCAGACTGGCATTTATACCGTACTATATGTACCTGTAATCATGAAGAAGAAAAAGAAGATTGGGGCCCTCTGTGACAAGTCTGACAACAGCTGTCCAGACTTGGTACTCATTCACACAGCTAATATGACTGCCTCATGCTGGCATATCTTGAAATGTTCTTTGACTTCTGATTCCAAAAGAGATAAAGAGAAAACACACAGTTATTACCTCCCTCACCAGCCAGTGGTGTCTGTATGATCATTGCACTATTTAGGTATGAATCCTCTTCTTAATAAAAAGCAAAATAAATATTTGGTGCTGTTCTAAAACACTGGCTTAGACTTTCTGCCCCTCGCCATCCCCAAAATGGAAAAGATTTCATAAAAGACTGAACTTAGCTCTTTACCTTTTCACATGTGCTTAGGTAGTACAGAATTCTATAATTTTGACAGAGCTATCATTACGCAATATTGCTTGGAACAGTGCTTGCTGTGCATGTGTAAACTGAACACCTTCATTTCTTAACTTCAGACTTGGGGGATATTTCTTCTTCCGGTGAGTTCCACTGAGTCTATGGAACCTTTTCCCAATAACAAGTAAACAAAACATGAAAAGGAGCATAGCCTCAGGCTCCAGAGAAACATATCAGAATCTCAGCCTCTAAAATTTTGAAGGTAATTTTGAGCTGTGTACATAGAACATAACCAAATAGGGAAAAAAATTGTAGTTTCCACCTTTGCAGTTTGCAGTAACTTTAGAAAAATACCATCTATATTTGGGCTAGGATTAGATGTAGACGATATTTATTTAAGGCAAGATTTTTTTAAAAAAATGATCTTATGAAATAATTAAACACCCCTCACAGTAAAAAACTGAATAATCCATATAATTTGGCATTATCAGTTATAGTGATGCATGGAATAACTCCACAATCAAAATTAATTGAGGAGCAGGTATGTTTATTCAGTGCTGGGTGCCGCGAAGGGTTAAGTACCGTAAGGGTGCTTGCACCCTTAGCGGGGTAAACGCTTCTTTTTTAAAGCAACAGGACATACATATTCAAAAGACTGTTTCGATGCCTTTTACATATGCATAACCCTGTCCCGCTTCTGATGTCAATTAGGTCTCCTCCCCTTGCGCAGGCGCGGTGTTATATCTCAAGGGTCTTTTTGGTGGTCTTGGGGATGAAGTAAAGTCTTCCTCACATCTGCACTTTTAACCTCATGTTTAGGAGCATGCACAGTTCGGGGACAGCTGGGCAGTGTCTCTCTCCCAAGGCCAGTTTGAGTAACTTCTTTCTCTGCGTTCATGATTTATTGCATAGAAATGACTCTCCTTTTCCTCCTTATCTTACCTCAAACAATGAAGCAGTCTTTTAAGCAGTAACAACCCTCAGTTTTTGAAGTGATAACAACCCTACTCAAGCTTTCAAGTGATAACAACTCTACTCAAGTCCTGCCAAAGGAAGGCAGGGATTGTGTTCTTGTTTCTTCTGACTAAGGACAGAGTTGGCTAGCTAGTATTTGAAAGACCAAAAAAAAACATATCACACATTTCAAAAAGATATTTTCAGATTTTGTTCTACTTTCCCATCTCAATAGCAATGGGGGTGTGATACCCTTAGTACTCATATATATCTCAGTTCATTAGGCAAGTCACAAATGACTGCTATCATGTCTAAATCTTTGATGAACAACAGATAATATCCCAAGAATTTCAATGATGTTTGTCTGTAAGTGGTTCCTTGTTACTCTAGTCAGAAAGGTTGAAGAAGGGGGGTTCAGCACATACAGGGCAATGCTGCCAACTCCATTGCTTTGAGAAGATAGTAACTGGTAGGTAGGACCACAGGTCTGTCTAGAGCAATAGTTCATCTCTAATGGTAGTATTCCATAAATGCTTGAAAAGCAAAGCAAAGCAATCCATTAAAGTCTATTTCTAAATCCACATTAGAGATTAAGCTGTGAAGCTCTTGTAAAAGCTAATAAATATAATGTGTTCTTAAAATCCGGTCATTATTCAATTAAATGTCTAATCCTTCACTGAATCCTGTTAAAACCTTAGTTTCTGTGATAGTTTATCATGATAGACTCTACAATGAGAATATCCAGAATGGAACTATCATAACTAACCACAGATAATATCGGGCATGGTTATGAGCTGCTTTTTCATCATGAAAGGTAGCTACACCAGACTGCATTCAAAATACAGCTGAGCAGCTTGGATTGGAATATTTTGACTCCACTTTTGTACATACAACCAGAATTAGAAAAAGAATGTTGACTCTGTCAAAAATTACATTCCCAGTAAATTAATTTGTATCTGTTCAGACACATTTGTGTGCATGGGTGTATTTTTTATAAAATTAACTTTTGAAGGAAAGAGAAATCAAATCATTCAGTGTTTTTGATAACAAATAGAAGTCAATGACATTAGCCAGGTTGTCAAGGCTTGTGGTTCCCTTAATCCTTTCCTGAATGACAGTTTAGTGCACATTTATTATTGGCAAGACATTTCATGCAGAGAAAATCTACATCCCAACAGTAGTCAGGCAAATGGACAGCTGAAGTGAAAAATGATAGATGCTGAGCTAAATGTTTAATGACTTCACGAGTACCTACTTATTTAAATCAGTCAAGTAATCTTTGCCCATGTTTTAAGTCAAAGCCATTACAGACGTCTGTCTGTGGTTTGACTTTACTACAATATAGTGCCACCCTCATGAGGAAAGTGAGTAGATCATCCAGGATTTTAACAAAGAAGGGTGAGAGCTAAAGTGTCTAAAGAGGTGGCTCCAACTTAGGTGCTGCAAATACATGTCCAACTTCAGCCCTGATTTTTTGACATGTCAGAGTTCCATAGACTTCCAATACCACCATGTCAGGAGATTTTATTTTATGGCAATCCATTGAGAACCCAATAATACCTCACTTCATATCATAAAATATAGGATATGAGATGTGGGAAAAAAAAATCAGCCACAAAACTTTTTCCCTTAGTCTCTCAGACTGATGTTTTGACTTACAGAGAAAGACATCTTACCCTATCAAATCAGTGGAGACAGTTTTGGTTAGCAACCAAAAAAGCCTGCAATAGGTACAGTGATCCACAGATAGCAAAAAAACCCACTAGCCAGGGAATTTTATTAGAAAGTTGTCAAAATCTTGGCACCTAAATCAAGTCTATGTTATTACTTTTCATATTCAGCAAAACACTAGAATATTCATATGAAACACTAGAACATTCATATGAAAATTCAAGAGCCAAAGTATTACAGACTTCTTTTCTTTGAGGTTAGGCATGAAACTCGAAGGTGTCTTTTTAACCATTATGTTTGTAAACTTATCCAAAAAGAAAAGATTTTCCTTCTAATCCTGCTTAACCTTAATGGCACTCCTATTTCTGATGTCTTTATAGCTGCAAGAATCCAGGAAAAAAAAAAAAAGAGTTGGTCAGCTCTGCAATCTTCCCTGGAAGTCAAGGGACAGAAGAAACAATAGATATTACACTGTAGCTTCTATTCTGGCATTCTTAGGTGGTGAAATGTTGTCCTGTATTCTCTGCAAAAAAAAGTAGTTCAGGACGGTTGAAACAGTATGTCAACAGCAGATTTGTTTTGTGTCAGGGTCAACATTGTGTTGGGTGTGTGAAGAGGACCTCTCAGCTTCTGTGTAGGTTGCAGAGCCTCTACTTTGAAGTTTGATTTCTAGATCTTCATTGTGGGGCAGTTTACACACAGTATCTCCAAGTAATTTCTACCCACACTCAAGGGCACCTAGCGAGATTTGTCAAGTCTAGGCTTTTGAGATTATTTCCTTGGGCTTGTTTTCTTACGTTCTGGTAGTGACTTATAATCACATCAGTGAGGCACAAACCCTGTACTGCCATTACGAGATTCAGGGCTACGGTAACTCAGCACCATGGTTTTTGAAAGGTCTGTCCCACAGGCAGAACACAGCTTCATCTGTCTGTTACATGGATGAACCCCTGCTTTTGTTTCATTAAACACAGAACATGAGTGTTTGAGGTCTTCTGAAACTCTCAGCCTGAGCGTGCTGACTACTATCTATTTTTTAATTCTACACAAACCTTTTGAGATCCTTCTGCTGAGCTTGGTTCCTTTAAGAATTTTTTTTTCCTTTTCTTACCAATATTTTATTAGGAGATAATTCTTAATTTGCTTATCTAATTGCTCCCCTTGTTTCAACTGTGTTTTAACTTGTTCTAACTGTGGTTATGACTTAGGCTTTCAAATATAATCTAATGGATTCTATGAAATAAACCAAAATCTTTTATCATGCATTGTTCATTTTGACCCCACTGTCTGCAGTACACTGGTTCATTTTTTAATCTCTAAGATTCCCATTCCTGTTAAGTCATGTAGCAAAAATCAGTGAAGAATATAGTAATTATCTTCATTTGAATGCGTACATTAATGACTGACAATTTATTCTCGTTCAGTAGTAGCAAATGAGTATAGCTGACATTGGAACACTGCATTATTGCATTAAATCTGTGATCTTTCACAGAAGCTCATTATAATCCTGTGTATTCCACCTAGAAGGTTTAGATTTATTATTTATGAATTTGATTCCTCCTTCAACATAAAATATTAAGAGTAGTTCTATAAGCCTCTGAGGGAAAGAATTCATTTTCATCCAAGATGTGTACAATAGTAAAAAAAATAAAAAGAAAAGTAATATAAAACTGCAGCAAAATCTACTTTTTGCTTTGAAGGCTGAAAACATTCCTTATTTCTCAGCAAGAACTTTAAAAAACCCCCATTTATAGTTAGTTTTATCTAGCCACTAAATTATTAAACTGCTAAAACAGAGTGACAGCTAAAAGTAGCATTTTTCAAGGTTTCTCTGTTTTCCTACTTCCATTATCAAGGTCATAGAGTGGATTTTGCTGCTGTTTGTCATGCTTCAGAAACACAGCGACTGCCTGATGAATAAAGTCAGAAGAATGACAAGCGCATGGAGTTGGACCTTCAGAAGGGCATGCGTACTTCATTTAGAAAGGATACCAGCTACTCACAAGGCTCACATGGAATGGAGCAATGGAATGCAATGGAATTTTTGTTTGATCCGAAGTAAAGAATTGAGAGGACTCTGAAGCAGCACGCTGCAGTGCTGGCTTACTGTCTGAAACTGCCAATTCACTCCGGCTCTTCCACATTCACACTAATTGACAAAGATCATGCAACATTTGACTAGCATCTCCCTTCCAGTCTACAAAGGGGAGAATTGAACAGCGCTTTTGTTTAAATACCTCCTGATAAAAACTAAGGCACTTTATGGGAAAAGAAGATCTGACTCCTTTACAGTCCTTCCTATGTGTCTAGCAGCTCCATTTTTGCTTTATCAAAATTAATGCATATGCTCACAGTGGAATAAAGGCGCAAACCTTGTAAAAGGATTAACATAATCATATTCAAATGGAACTCAATTATAGACTTTGGCATTTATGACCAAGTAAGTTCAGGGAAAACAAAAGTGAACGGTTAAGACTAGATATATCAGCACTAGGTAGTATCTTCCACTCACGTCGGTTTAGATGTATGTTGGCCTCACTGGCTGCCTCAGCTTAACAGGTGGTGAAGAACCAGTAGAAAGCTTTGGACCTCTGATTATTTCTTAAGCTAAGTCTTTAACTAGTCTCAGTGCTAACCTGACCCCCATCATGCCCAAACAGGCAGCCTATGCTCAGTCTGCCCCTGCGACACCACGCTGCTGTGCTATACGGGAAAATCAGTGTCACCGATTGTTGGGCACTGTCAATGGGTTCTGTGCCAGCTGCTACAATTCTGAAAATAAATGCCACTCCTGCAAACCCTATCGAAAGTTGTTGTATGTCTTTGGCTTTGCATGGAAGGGTTCAAAGTAGAAGAAACTTCAGAGGCTCTGCCTTGTGTTGCCCTGCTTGTCACATGCCTACAGGTCTTCGGATTCGTAGGGTACCACATTAACGTCTCCTATCTGCTCTGCATCAGAGGGCTATCCATCTAAACAGTATTAATTATGTCAAAAGTAATTATGTACTTACGTAGTTATGCAAGGAGAGATACAAGGAAAGAGTTGCATTTAGATAAAAGCTTATAATAATATCTAGCATTATAACAGATTTATTAGTATATGTTAGGATTATTAGTATACATTTTGCCATACAGTACTCAAGACTAACCCTCTCTAGTCACAGAAAACAGTGTCTTAATCACCCTTAATATACTCTAGGGCCAGAATTTCACTTTTTATATCACATTTGATTGCCTAAAAACTTCCTTTCAGGTACATCTAAATAAAGGGCTTATAAGACTATAATTTCAATTATAGTCATAAAATACCGAGACAAGATGGGTCTGAGAAAATATCTAATGCTAAAATCTGTTATGAACTCTCTTCAGATGAAAAAATTAATACAAAATTTTATTTTCACTTTACCACCTCTCTCATAATGTATTTCAAAGAGACATAAACAAAAACTTCTATCTAGAGCTCCTCAACTGCTGTCAGGTAATTTTGAAAGTGATAAAATATGACATTAATGTGATTAATGCATTCATTTTGTAAACAAAACAATTACAAATAAAGCTGAGTATTAGTTAAAATTCATGGTAATAGCAAACCGTCATTAACAATGCACAGCTGAGCATGTTAGATAAAAGTCTTAAGAACCTCTTGCTTTTCAGTCAGGCCCCTGCTATTGAATGTTTTGTAAATAACAATTTATTATAACCTCGCAGGATAGTTCCTAGTATCCTTAAATCACTTACAATTTTAATCAAGGCTGTTTTCCTTAGTTTGTTTTTCAGTTAAATGTAAGAACAGCAGAGGAGCTGGCTGTTGAGTAGTGCTATATTTCAACAGCAAAAGAGAAATCTGAAATGGTTATTATTCCTAAGAAAACTGTTAACATCAAAACAAAAGCAATCTTGTCGCCATACTACTTTAGCTTAATGAAAACTGGCAGGGCAGCATCTGTTGTGTTTTGGAGCCTGAGTGGAGAGATTTCTCTGCTACCTCTGATTGATACCAGAGATCCATCACTCGCTCAGAGCCTGAGCACAGCTGATGTATTTTACTGGTATTTTATTCCATTCTGATTTGACAAGGGTAAGACAAACACAGCGACACATGAACACAGTACAAAACTTGAAAGTATGCGCTGTGTGGTTTTTAGGAGTTTGCGCTCATACGTCCTTTCCCCCCGCCCAATAGGGCATGATTATTTAAGAAAAATAAAATTGGATAATTAAACTTGATGATCTTAAAGTTCTCTTCAACCAAACGATTCTGTGATTTTGAATGGGCAGTTTAATAATAATAATCTATTGTTATCTCTCACAAGTGCACGGTTCTCTCCTACATCATACCGCAACATACAGCTTCACATGTCCCTTCATTCTCATTGGAAGAGCCGTCATCTGTGGCGCTATGTTACAACCCTTAAAGAACAGCTAAGAGTTTGCTAGAGAAGTTGGAATACAAACATTTCCCACTCTTCAACAAAACAAGACTGAATTTGGAATGCAGACCACCTCCAAAATACTGATTAATTCTTTCCTTACTTCTGTATCACTAACTCTTTTTAGACTCACAGGTTATTTATGTAGAGGAAGAAAAGAATGTTGATTTTACTTTGAAAGGTCACACTTATGAGAACGACACTGCAGCACTGCATAAATTTTATGTTTCTACGTCCTATTGTAAAAAGGCTATTTTTGGAAAGAGTTCAGAAAAAAAATTTCAAGTGAGTCAAGAACTAGAGAAGGTATTATATGTTGAGAAACTTAGAGTTCCATCTCCTTAGTTATTTTAAAATACTTTTTTCATATAGCTTTTTGGAACAAGTGAATGCTAGGTCCCAAAGTGCTTCATAACCTACACGGGAAAGGGATTAAAAGTGCAAAAGCAGGAAGCTACAGACAAACAAATTAAAATTAGAATACATTTCCAACTGTCAGAGAGATTGGTTGCTGGAAGAAAATCCCCAAAAGTATCAAAGAAAAAAGCCAGTTTTTCATCTTTTTATGCATTTGTATTAAATCTATGTTCATTTCTAAAAGAAGACATGCTATAGTCAAAAATGCTATTTGACAGGGAGTTAGGAGGATCTGAGATGTAAAGCAATTCAGACTAGATTATTCAGTTCCCCATCACAGTCACAACCTCTGTAAAACTAAGGGAAATCCAATTATTGTGTTCTTTTTGGCTCTTCTCACTAGCACTGACAAAGGAGCATATGCTTGGCTGTCATTAGGTGTTTGAGTCATCCAGCAACACACTTCATGACAGAAGAAACTTAAAACCGTTTAGTGTCAAGGGGCCATCATTCTAACTGTGTAGATTCTTGTTTGAAGAAGATGCAAAGAATTTCTGTTCTTTGAAGGTAAAAAATTTTAATCAAAGTGAAACCTCATTTGTACATGGAACTTTACATAAACTGATTTTTTAAATAAAATGAAATTACCCTATCTATTAAAATACTCTTTTAATTGTAGGTAACATGCAGGTAGGAGAAAGTTAGTAGATCACTGTGGTATTATGTCTTTTGTGGTATGACTGCTATTAGTGACAGCAGTATGGCCAGTATTAGCATTTTATTTTTGGAAAAGATATAGAAACAAAGGATGTTTCCAACATTTATGGTACGGTTTCCATTTAGGGTGACATTTATCAGGACATCAGTTTGAACTATATTTTTTCTGCAACTGTGATCAGATTTTTTTTTGCTGTTGAAACTGAGTGGGGAAGTGGACACTTTGGAAGAGAGACCCACCCTGCAGGAAGACCTGCATAGGCTGGAAGAGTGGGCTAATAGGAACCTTACGAAGTTCAACAGGGACAAGAGTAAGGTCTTGCACCTGGGAATACATAATCCAGGAATCAGCACAGTCTGGGATTTACTTGGCTCGGGAGAAGCTCTGTGGAAAGGGGCCTGGGGGTCTGGGACAACAAGCTCAATATGGGTCTTGCTGCATTAAAAAAGTCAACGGGATGCTTGGTTCCAAGAACAAGGGCGTCATCAACAGACATAAAGAAGTCATTACCCCGCTGTACTTGGCACTTGTCAGGTCACACCTGGAATCCTGTGTTCAGTTTGGGTCTCTGCTATACAAAATGATGTGGACAGACTGGAGAATGTCAAGAGAAGGACCACAAAGATGGTCAAGGTCCTGGTAACCTGCCATTTGGGGAAAAACATAGAGAAGTGGGTTTGTTCAACCTGGAGAACAGAAGGAGAACAGAAAGATAGGGGAGAACTTTTCACCCTGTTCCAGCATTTAAAGGGTGGCTACAAAGAAGATGGAGACTTACTTTTTGCAAGGAGTCCCATGGAAAGGATGAGCAGTAATAGGTACAAGTTACTCCTGAGGAAATTCTGACTGCAGACAATAGGAAAATTTTTCGCAACAAGGACAATCAGTCATTGGAATAATCTCCTCAGGGAAGTGGTGGATTCTCCAACACTGGATATTTTTGAGTTTTGACTGTACAGGGTACTGGGCCGCCTTGCCTAGGCTGTGATTTTGCCATGGGAATTTGGACCAGAAAATCATTGAAGTCCCTTCCCACCTGGTATTCTGTGATTCTATGGTGTATTTTATCTTAAAGTTAATTGGGATCAGTGCCCCTTTAAAGCTGCTGGCGCATACTGTCTCTTCGCTGCAAGCACCAAGAGCCATTGAAGAGTCTATTGCCTTTGTGCGTTATTTGTATCCATGCCATTGGTGACAATTCAAGCACAAATGCAAAATTTTGTCTTGATCATACATGACGGATATGTTGGGTTCAGATGACACTGGGCATTCCATCTTCTCTGACCCAGAACTGTACCATTTAGGAGGAAACTATTTTTCTTCACACTTGAAAATTTGGGTTTTGTTTTTGTTTTTGTTTTTTGACACTGTAAGAAAGCAAGAGGCAAGGTTCACAGACATACTTGGCTTCTCTCAGTATTACCTGAAGTGAAGCATCAAACCCATGAAGCTTACTGCAGTTTTCCACATTTTTAAGACTAAGAACTGCCTACAGGCTTCGCCACACACGGGAAATCTCCCATCAGTCAAAGGCACTGGGGGAGATAATGAATCATAAGAAAACCATCCATACAAAACTTAAGTCCTAACTTGCTCGCTTTTCGTGAGAAATGTGCTGAAGGGGCACAACGGTGCCTCTCTGGAACATGCTGTGCAGTGGCCTTTGACAAGAAGGTCTGAGGACAAACAAGAAATTTCGGTCAGGGTATTTCCAGGATAGGAAACACAGGAAAAGATAATCAGGAAGAAAAAGCATCAGCTTGTAACCATAACAAAATTGTACTTGGAAGGCAATGCCTGCAGTCTGCCAACAATCTAAGAACCAGAAAATGTAAGGATGTTTTCCTCAAGAATGCGGCTACTTAGAATGCCCGATTTTGTTTTCTAATAAGCTAATTGTAATAATTGGTAACAATCCAGGGTTCACACACGTTGTGTGATTTTAGAAGATAAATGAGTGGACATATTTTTGGCTAATATGTTACCCAATTTGAAGTTCATTCACTGCCTTTACAGTTAGTATTATAGTTTGAACATAGATAAAATCAGGCAAGAACAATCCCAAATTAGCCCAAATTGGCCCCAAATTAGGGCCAATGACACAATCAGTGAACTATCAGAACAAAGCTTTCCATTTCCTTAGTATCCCGCATGATTTCAAGACACTTTCAAGACCATTTTTAAATCTGCTCAGACATATATTTTTTCTGCAATGGTTTAAAAAATTATTAGAAACAGACTTGTTTTATAGCGCAGGAAAATAGAAATTTTCTGCCGCATAACCTGGTATAAGGTTACACTACAAACGCCTGAAACACTCAAAAATAAATACCTTTAAGTTGAAAACAAATACTTGTACATTTTTATTTTTTTAAATTAATGATAAATATAACTTTTCAATAGTTTTTATCAGGCTCAACATGCCATATCGTGCTCTAATGCCATAGTATTTTTCATTATATTTCATTCAATACAAAGTAAAACTAATCTGTCCTGTGCTAGGTAGCTGTAGCTGCTGGTTTGCTGTACATATAAGGACATTAGCCAAATTCTGAAAATACGATCTCAAGACTAATTTTTATTTTGAGGATGCTATCTCCCAAAATCGGTTCCAAAAAAATAACTGAAAATACTCGGAGACACATGGAAATGAAGCAAGTCGACCTCTTTGTGGAGTTCTGTTCCTAAATTTAGGTTGACTTACTGTGGCGGAATCCATGGAAACAGTACAAAGGTACATACTTCCTCCCGTCCTTTATGAGATTATTGAACCATCTCAGTGATTTTTGCCATAGAAAATTGCTTTCTGACTGGCACAGGGCATTATAGCAATACCTAATCTAGTCTATACCTGTTTCATTAACCTTAT
Source organism: Buceros rhinoceros silvestris (assembly GCF_000710305.1). NCBI lineage: Eukaryota > Metazoa > Chordata > Aves > Bucerotiformes > Bucerotidae > Buceros > Buceros rhinoceros. The sequence continues at coordinate 11,805 of NW_010399519.1, forward strand.
ATTTTGTTTCAGTTTAAGAGCTGTTCTTTATAATCAGTGTAAAATAAGCCATGAAGACAAGTAAAGAGGCATGAGATTGCTTGAAACAGGTAGTTGTTCTGTATCTGTGGTGTATTGGTCATTCAACTATGCAGAAAAAAAGAAATTCTTGATGTTATTTGCCAAAAAGAGTATATGTCTTCTCTCTTATAGTAGCAAGAAATAAAAGCCCATGATTAGATGCATATAGTAAGTATGTGTATATATAAAAGTTTAAATAGGTGTAAATTAATATGTATATTTATTTTACATAGTTATTATAGAACTATGTTATAGTTTTTTAGTACACATAGAAAGAATACGTACCCCATAATAAATACCCTAGTATTTTCCTCAGAGCACACAGAAAACATTCTTTGTGATTATCATGCATTTATTGAAGGTATTTCATGGTGTAATACATATGGTTGAGGATTTCTTATCTCTTGAAGTTTTTAATGCAAATGACTGTTTTGCTTCCTGTATTCTTGTACATGCCATGTAAGAGGAAATTCTCTGTAGCTTAAGGGTTACACTCCTTAGAAGACAGTTTTGTGGCACTTCTAATTAGTTCTATGTTTTTCAGTCGTTCTCCTGAATCTAGTTGACAGAGGTACCAGATGTTTTCTGCTATATACTCCTTCAGTAACTGCTGAAGTCAGTGATCTTACAGAGACCCTATTCTCATTAATCCAAATGGGGGTCACATTACTGTTTTTCTACCATAAAAATCACTACTGTACAGTTCAACATCAGAAACACTTCTATCCTAATTAGAAAATTGAGGAAATTAAACATATTGAACCTGAATCTGGTAACATAGGAGGAACTTGAAGATAATTGAAAGAAGGTAACTGTGCCACCAAAATATTCTAATTTTAACAAATGCCAATTACAATCAAAGATATTAAAAGCTGCAAGATATTATTTCTTTAAAATCCAACAGCCTATGATCCTTTGTTGGTGAACTGGGCTCAGTACCTAGAGAAAAATGATCTCCAAATTAGAGTAAAGGTATTCTGAACTCTTAAATAAGCATGTTACACCCCGTTTCAGTCTATAGATATTTGATCCTCTCTTAACTAGGATAATGGTTATTCAAATTCACAACTTTGTCTTGTGGTTATATGCAGTTCTTAGCATTAACAGAAGGAAGAGAATACAAACAAAAAGAAGCTAAAAGAACAACAACAAAATCCTTTAATTCCATACTAAGGCATGCCTCCAAATCCAAAGAAGTTGGATGTTATTGAAAGCAGTGTAATAGCTGGATTGGAGTCAGGAAATTTATATTCCTGCCAAATCAATTATAGGTTTCAGGTGTTCAGAACTGATTAAAATAAATTGTTATAAATCAGGTATTAGCTATCTGCCATGAGTGGAGAAAAGCAGAAAAGTCAAAATAAATAAGTATGTTGTTCACAGTGAAAGTTGAAAGATATCAGTAAATAAATGTCAGAAAGGAATTTGTACATCGATTGGCAGAGTTTTCATTCCAAAATAAAAATCTGTTTGAAGGTGTCTTTTCAAATTACGTTAAAGTATGCTTCATTTTTAGAAAGGGATTTATACCAAATGACTTTATTGTACTGATGGAAATACTTTCTGTGTTGAAGATTAGAGATAATACACTAAACAGACATTAAAATAACCTGAATTCTGTATTGCACAGACAGAAGCATCAGTGCAGGTAAATAAATATTGATTTATACTTGCAAGTGCATAGAAAAAAAATATATGAACAAATATTTAAGGATCCTAAATGTTAGAAACCACATGTATAAAAATGATACTATGCAAATATGTATGAACTTTTTCAATATTTTTTTGTCACTAAAAACTGTTAGTTTGTATCAATTGATTGTATCAATCTGATGGCTCAAAGATCAGAAAAATTGCTATCCTTCAAAAATCCCTACAAAATCATAGAAGTCCAATAACGAAAACAACGCAGTGTGTTTTCCTAAATTTTAGAAACCTTCTACATCCACAGAGTTCCAAGGACAACGAAATGCAATGCAATGTTGTTTTCACTGTACTGGGAGACTTCCCAAACTAAAAATGTTGGTGAAATATATCAGTTTCCGGTGTTTCGAAGATGTGTCGGAACATCCAATACATCAAAGCCTTTCTTCTTCCTTTCTCTGAAGCTAAATTAAAACTTAAGCTGTAACTAAAAAGAGATAGAAGAAGAGCAGATTAAGATCCAGGAGGACAGAAGAAAGGAAGAGAAAAAGCAGAACCTCAGAAAATTGTACACACTCTGCTATAAATACAGCAGGATGAAGAACGCAGTGTTAAGGAGTGGATTAATCTGATTCTGTAAGCTTGCAGCCATGAAAGTTAGAGTAATCTGGGCAGGAAAGTCACTATGATTTGGAATGTTCTTCAAATAGCAACATCTTAAGTCTGTGCCCAAGACTCTACATGGTTTTGTTCTCACAGAAAACTGCATTTGGTGATGAGGTCTTGAAGATGTGATTTGTCTTATCTCAGCTACTTAAGAGTGTTGGGCCTTGTCTAACTATATATCTGGTTCTCTGCCTATAGCGAGCAAACAGAAACAATCAGGCGACAACTCACATCACTAGTACTACATGGGTGTTCTGGGCTGAGTGCAGCCCTCTGACCAGCCCATGCTTTGCTGCTTACCAAAAGGCCAGATAACTGGCTTAGAAAAAGAACGTGTCTATCTCCTAGATTGCTCAAGTGTGGTGTGACTCAAACCCTCAGTCTCTGCTGAGGAAGGAAAATTAAGACCTGTTTTGCCCCAAGTGGAGCGTGAGGCAAATCAATGGTCAGAAATTAGCAGCTCCTGTGCTGACAAACCGCACCTGGATGAGTCGTGATGACCATTAAATTCCTGAGATTCCTGCTTAATATGACCATTCTTCCACGGACACTATCCTGCAAACTGGACAGGGACTGAGGGGGATGCTATCAACAAGCTGCTGCTGAATACTTCCGTAAAATGCATGAAGACACCCAAATCTTTATAGTAGGGTCATGCGACATGAAGGAAAAGCTGGGCTGACATGGGATATCAAAATGAATCTGGTGCACTTCCTAGTTCTCATAGGCTTCTGATTCTGATCCTTACTAATATTTAAATCAGAAAACAGAAAAAAGTATTTTATATACATATACACATATAAAGCATATAAGCGTGTGTGTATATATATAATGCGCCTATTATTTTTGATTAAAATAATTGTACATTACTTGGGTATTCTATCTATTCAGACGGGGTTTTTTACATCCTGTCATATTTGGTGAAATGTGGTTTTTTAATTGATAGTGTTTGACTGCAAAGGAATACCTACTAGACAGGGCATTTTAGTCCAAGAAAACTGAAATTGAGAGGAACAACAAAAGAATTTGGGAGCGGAGAGGGAGAGGAGAGGGAGAGGCAGAGGCACTTGTTTTGTGCACAGGAGCAGAGGGTGAGAGAAAATGACACTGGAGTCAAGGAAAATGAGGTGGCACTAGCTACAACATCCACAAGGCTCACAAAAACAGCTCAAAACACGGTGTGGAAACTTGATGTGTTTCTGAATTGCCTACAGGGATGGTACAGGTCTGTGAACCACCTCTGGCTTTTCCTGTGTGATACATTACACGTGCCGTCCCTTCTGCCTGACAGAAGTTTCAATAAATTCAGTTACCTATGTTATCTTGAAGAGGAGAAGCAGTGAGAAGAAAGCATTGTTAGAAGACAGCTACCGAAAGCGGTAAGTCTAGTCAAAAAGCTATTAGCCATGAACTTCCTTACTTACCTGTGCTACAAATCGAGAGCCCAGCTTTTGTACTCGCTTTTCAATAACTTAACTGAAAACACATACACTCACAAAACAAGGGGATGACAGCTGAGAATGTGAGAAATCTGTAAAAGAGAAGAGGAAGGGAGGACTAACAACATAAATGCCAGCTAGTAGGTAGTCTCACTGAATTGCTTTAGTGGAGACACAATATACTAGAAACCTTGTGACTGGAGAAACGACTCTGGCCAGTTTGGGGGATTGTGTGCTGTAAAACAACGAGTTTCATTTGATTCTAGGTTTCTGGTTTGAAAGAGGAAACGTTATATGACTCAATCCTGGGTACCACACAGGGGTATATTAGAGTTACAGCCTCATTTTTCCGCTAGCTCGTTTCACACAGCTTCCATTCACACATCGTCTGCTTCTCAGGGCATAATTTGGCCTCAGATCTCTCCCACCAAATCAAAGCTTCTTATTGTTTTTTAGAGGCAACACGCACAGAGGCAGATAGACAATAAAACTGCATCATAGTAACAACCTGCGCCTGAAGATTTTTAATAGAACATTGCAGACTAAAATGACTGTTCTCATATATCACCGTTAATGTGCTAAATGGCTCCCATGACCCTTTGCCTTTCTGTAAATCACGAACTATAAAGATATACCAGAGCAATCAGATCAGCCAGTGGACATTTAATTAAGTGCACAGTTATTCAAGCTGCTATTCATAAACAAGCAGAAGTATTTTTTTCTCCTGCAGTAGGAAATTAGAGTCTAGATGAAGGTATAGAAATTAGATTTAGATATACATTTTCTGGATAATATTTTTAACCAAGAAATGTACTTACATTTACATGAAAAAGCACATATCAAATCCTACACTTTTATGGACAGTGTTTAGCATTTATAGAGGATCTGATAAGAGCTTCAGCACATACCCGAGGAAACATTTCAATTGTTTTCATGTGTCATATTAGTCTCACTAATACCACTAATAATACTTCAATGCTGTGCTTGTGTCTCATGGCAAGCAACGTGTCCCGGGTCAACGTGCCAGTGCCAACTTTTCTACATGGAAAACAAACTTTTCATCTTGGCTTCTGGAATTTAAATAATGAATTGCATTTCTTCCCCAAAGAATGAAACTTGCTTACATTGATGCGTGGAAAAACTCCGCAATCAAGATAGATTGTGAAGCAGGTATGTTTATTGTGATTTCAGCTCTATAGAGTTGGGTGCAGCGAGGGTCGCGTACCCTTAAGGATGCTTGCACACCACACCGTAGCTTTGGCCTCTTATTTAAAGCAGTAAAACATACATATTCAAGGGATTGCTCAACCGCCTGGTACATATGTATTAGAATCTCCCGCTCCTGATGTAAATTAGGTCTCCTCCCCTTTGCACATGCGCAGTCTTCTTCCATGTTACAGGTCATACAATATCATGCATCGCATGTCTCATTAACTCGGACTTATGCCTCCCCTGGGAGGAGAAAGTAATATTCAACAGTCTATTAAGCAGGCGCAGTTCGGGGGGGCTAGTCATTATCTCTTGTATCTTTATGGCTCGGATCCCTTCAGGCCACATCCTCCCTCGTGGCTGTAGAGACAATAGTCTTCTCCTCTTTGTATCGATGAGGCGTCAAGTGATAAGACCCTCCGCCTAAGCCTTGCATTCTTCAAGTGATAAAGGGGCTTAAGCGGGCCCAGTTGGGGGGGGGGGGGGCTAGTCATTATCTCTTGTATCTTTATGGCTCGGATCCCTTCAGGCCACATCCTCCCTCGTGGCTGTAGAGACAATAGTCTTCTCCTCTTTGTATCATCCCAAACGATGAGGCGTCAAGTGATAAGACCCTCCGCCTAAGCCTTGCATTCTTCAAGTGATAAAGGGCGCTGGTGAGCAAGGGCGGGACGTAACACTTTGTTTCCTCTGTTTACCTGGAGCAACTCAAAGGCAGGCAGGGCGGGCAGAGCATTTTTAGCAAAGTTATCTAATATTCAAACCTGTGGATATTTTCTACTTTCCCAACTCAACATAAGCATAATTTGTTGTACCAACTTGCATCCTCATCTGGGAATTGCATGTGCTCGAGCACATGTGCCTCTCAGTGGTTGGTAAGAAAACATTCATGCCAAGTGTGTTATTTGCACATTTTTGGTAGCTGAATTGCTATAACAAAACAATTTCTTGGGAAAGAGAAATGCAAATTTATTCGTTTCTTTCCTATCCATTCAATTTTCTACCTTTGCTCAGATTATGAAATAACCTTTTATAAGATTGTTGATCTCAATTTAGATGTTTGTAGACACAGTTAAAGGACTATATATAGATCAGTCAGGCTATGTTCTGATACCTTTTGGCTAAAAATTAACGAACACTTGCATGACAAGCAAATGGCTCCTCAGTATTTGTGATCCTCTGTTTTTACCTGAATTTATTTTTTCACCATCTTTAATCTTTCTTTCATGACTTTGAATAATTTCCACTCAATGAAATATAATATTTTTTCTCTGTATCGACCTGGGATAGAAACCCCTGGGGATAGTTTTAAATGCTAAAAATAATCAGCTTGGATTATATTCAGTCAGACATTTGAGTTTCTTCATCCTGTTTTGGCCTCAGCCCATGAATCTTTTAATGGGAAACTGCTATTTCCTACGAAAGGTGCCAGTCTGCAGTGTTTTAACTGTTTCTTGCTTGGTCTTCTCTGACAGCAGTTCTTGGCTCACGGTCAGTTTATTGCTTAGAATGAGACAAGAGCAGCAGCTTGCAATTTGTCAAGACTGCTCGAGACTTCTTTTAGTTGCTTCAGTAAGTTTAATGCCTATCCACAGACTCCCTTGTGTAGAATCCTTCCTATTGATCAAAATCTCCACTTGCTAAGTGCAAAATCCAACTTAACAGTACATGGATAATAATGCCGCAGAGCAATCTACCGCAGAGCTCCGTGGAGTGCTGTTAACAACCTGGGGCATCGATACTCGTTTTTTCAATCACCCTGCTATGAGAACGATAGCAGCTGCAGAGAAATATCTACGCTTCCAAAATGTGCATTAAAAGCGTGGCAGGTGTTTCATTTTCCCCTTCATACTAAACATCATACTAAAGAACACTAAGCGAGAATCTACAATAAGAAATTCATGTCCTCAACATTTAAGAAGAAAGGAAATGGCTTCTGAAGCCCAGAATCAAGAGCTTGAAAGCAGAGTAAATTTCCCTGCACTTTGTGTTCAGTGAAAAGCCACTTCTTTTGTTGGATGAGCTAACCTTGGTCAATCTCAATATTCTTTTACCTTTTCCTCCATTTTTTGCTTGAAATCTGCATTGCAGAAACGTGAATGCAAACTTTATCCTTTGCAATATTACCAGTGAAATACTTCAGTTGCTTCTGTAATCAAAGTGTTAATTTTGTAGTATAGTGAGAGTTCAGATATTTCAATAGATGATAGTAATTTTTTCATAAAATATTTTCCTTTTCAGATGCTTTTAAGGCACAATTAATTATATAGTTTTGATACTTTACTTAGAAAAGTATCCACCTGGTTTTCATTTGGCTTCCATATAACAGTTAAGCAGAATTTTAACATAATTTTCTGTGTCCAGAGTATCTCTCCCTCCAAATCCTTCTCCAGTGTACCCCCCAGACATTCTCTTAGCCAGGCGCTTCCCAGCGGGGTCTGATGGGGCAGTCAGTCTGCCTGCAGCCTCCTCACTGTCACAAGGTCTGACCCTTCATTACTCAAAACATAGTGAAGACTGGTACTTTAAGAACTACTGGCAAGTCCCAAACAGAGAGCAATTAAAATTGTCAATGTTATGTTCTGATAATGCTTAAGTACTGAAAATATTAGACACAATATTTAAAAATAATAGATTTCTCACAGCTCATTTCCTTCAGTTTGATCAGTTAAGGAAGTCTGTAAGCCCGAAACAGTTCCAGGCAGAATCAGATTTGGTTTGGGGCAGAAATCTGTGAAATATTAGCAGATGAGCAAACATGTCCTAAAATCACATCATGGTTGGAGACAATAGTACGGCTTGAATAATGAATACTAATCATGGTTAAGGCAGTTATTCCTGAACATGGTATAAACAACTGGCTCTTTTTTCAACATTTTTTTTCCAGTATCTTGATCATTCTCGATATAGGACCTGGAAATAAATACAGAAGCTCAGTGATTTGATTACAGATGAAACGGTGGGAAGCTGCTTTCTGGACAAAGGTCTTGAATGTAGAGAAAGCTGAGTCTTGTGAAGTCAAAGGCGCAAAAAGGAATTTGTATCTCAAGCAAAGGAAAAAACGTGGTCTTGGTAAAGGACTTCAGAACTAAACTGGATAAATAAACAGTTTGAAAATTAACATAGAAATTGGCAAAGAGGATGTGACAGAAGGAAAAAGGAATACACAGGAAGGTAAACTATGTTTTGCTACACACTGAAAAGCAGATGACATATTGCATAGGGAATGGAAGCAGGGAGAGAGAACAGCTGTTTGGGTCATTTGAAAGGAAGAAAAAATTAAGTCTTTAAATTACAGTATTTTCTCACTTAATGTCCTTAAATTCATGTTGAACACAATGAATCAAAGTGTAAAAATGAGTGTTACGCTGAATAAAAGAGCCCTTAGAGTGTAGGAGATAATACACAAAGTTATCCTTTGACTTTTCTCAGCTGACCTTGCATCCCTGAGAAGTCAACCATATGTGCTGCCAAGGACTATGTCTGGCTCTGGAGAGTTCCATATTGTCCATGGAAAAGAAAAAAGCAACTGAAGATTGGTCCTCTGAAAGTGAAATCAGATGGTATATTGAGGTAAATAGAAAAATCTTGATTGTGTATTTGCAAAACTGAAAAAGGGAGTAGAATTTCCTCTCTGTGGTAACACGGAGGAGGGCCACCAGCAGGGTAGAGATACCTATTGCTAGGCCATTTGTGCAATCAAGCATTTGGAGGGCAAACAGGTGACATGGTGAGAATATGGGGCCATAAGTTCAAGACTTTTGAATATAGGCACTATACTTTTTATGTGTTCACAAAGCGGTGTGAATGGTAGTACAGCAAATGCCAACTTGATTCCAATGACTTGGTAGAAGACTTTTTTTTTTTTAATTTTATGTCTTTTTTCTTAAAATGATACTCCATTGCTAAAAGCAAATTATCTACATTTGAACAAACCCACAAAAATCAATGCACTCTCACAAGCAAAATGTAACAGGCACAATATACAGTCAGTTTTATTACACAGTTCCCTACACTCTGGGGTCCTGTTGGAAGAGTCAGAATTTGTTCATTTCAATATTATGTTTATGCAGTGATAATTTTTTCATTAATATTATAGGGAAAATTACATTCTACAGAACAGGAAACCTCTTGCTAAGAAAGAAATGAGTTGTAATAAATAAGGATGTATTTCCTGCTGTAGCTGCAAGTATTTCTTTTTATAGGTGTTTCTATTAGACACAAGGGATTCTCTTCGATACAAAATATGGGTTATAATTTCTGTTCTATGCTTTTATCTGAGTATCACATGAAAGGGCACTTGAACCATAATGCTGAAGTCAAACATCAGGTAGGAATCATGTCTTAAAAGGACAACCACACGTGCTTAAATTCAAGTGTGAATCACATGAGTTTTTTAAGCTGACAGAGTTTAGAAGCCCCAGTGTATTAATGGAATATCAAAGAGGATGTATGACACCCCTGAGTGGGTTGTTGTCAACAAAGAACTATTGTATTGGTCTTGATCTAAAAAGGGGCACAGAATGAAAACCCCAAACAAAAGACACCGCCACAACTACAATAATGTTCTGTGCCTGTGTTGAAAATCTGTTTCAAGAATAAAATCATGTCTAATGGGAATATGGTGATACTTCAGCTGATGATACACACATTTCTGAATGCTGCACTTAGCTCTTGAAGTACTAGAAATTTTACTTCCCCACCAAAGAGATAAAGTATATGGTGCCATTTATGGCTAATTGCCATTAAAACCAAGAACTCACAGTGAAAATCAGCATCTCTGTTGTCATATAACCCAGACAGTGTAAACACAGAAGGTCTTTTACTTCCCTTGTTTTTACCTAGGAAAAAAAAAATGTAATGGGTATTATAATTCCTATTACAAAGTCGTCAGAGCAAAATTAGTGCATGGTGTGCTCTGAGACATGAATTGTTCAGAGCTCGCTGACGCATGAAATCGGAATGAGGAGAAATGCTAGAAAAAAAGGAGGTAGGGTGAGAAAGATTTTTCTAAAGCTGCAGAGATCTCAGTCATGAAGTCTGAACTGTTTAACGTTATTTTCTCCTGAATCCACTTTAAAGTAAATTAAAGGTACATTAATGTTAATTTTTTTTACCTTTATTTATTGGAAAGTTTGCTTCCAATATAAGTGACTTCAGTTTCCAAGCTGTAAAAGATTCTGTAAAAGATTTCTGTGTTACATAGCATGCTACTTGCAATACAGCTGTTAGCATCTCTACGAACACATGGCTTTAGCACCTTGTTTTACTTTTCTATGAGAATATGGGCTGCTTTTCTTTTGTAAAGAAAATCAGTTATCCATTGCAGATTCTGAAAGAAGATTTGTAACATCTAAATTATGTTTATTATTTTGATCGTTAAAACAACCACAGTAGAGTTTGTTCTGCAGAGAAAACGAAGTGCTTCACATAAATGACCTGTTTTCTTCAGTTCAATGCCTTTAAAATCCAAAAATGCTATTAATCAAAAGGTTAACCTTATGCAGAAAGGAAAATTTTGGGATGGAGAAAAACAACTGGACCCACATCTCAACCACAAGTGAGTCACTGATTATTATGTCATATCCAAAGAGAGAAATCCAGCGTGATGCATGTCACCGTTGTTGCAGTGAAGGGTTTTGAGTCTTCATATCCTACAATCATGTTTGTCTCTTCCATCAGAAGCTACAGAGCAGCCACTGCTCTGCACAAACCGCAGTCCAAGTCCATGTAGTGCCTGATGCAGAGTCAAGCTTCACGTCAAACATTTAGCAAAGGTGGAAAACCCTCTCCAGCACTAAGCTATTTCTCACTACATAAAGGGATTTTTTTCCCCCTCTTCCCTGATAAAAGAGTTGCAAAGTCATAGTTTAGTTTGAATTTATAATATAGGGTAATTATAAAAAGGTGACTTTAAAAAAAAAGATTTTTTTCTTTAAAAATACAAGGTGGACATGAAATGATGAGGAAAGCGTTGAGAAAAAAACAAGTTGAGAGTATTTTTCCAATCCAGATAAAAAGAATTTAAATGGACAATGAAAGAAATCAGCTATAGAACAAATGCTATTCCCAAATCACAGCAAGTAGCCGTTACTGCTACAGTTCCCATCTTCCTTTGAGAGTTCTCCCTGGCATCTTCTGGTGGCTTGTCATTGCTGGTGAGGGTTGTCTTCTGGAGAATTCAGCTTCTATCAGTCAACAGGAGGCTTCTGTTGGCGGTTTTCTGGTTAGGGGCAGTCTCTCTTCATCTGACTGCTGTCAGAAAGTGACACAAGCACCTCTTCAGCAAGTGCTTGAGGGGCAGCCGTGTAACTGTCAGTCTGGAGTGGCACTAACAGAGACCTGGCAGTTGGTGCAGCAGTGCATGCAAACTGTGAGACAGCAGGGAGGACAGGCAGGAGATTGACAGGGTCTTCTCAGAGGCTCTGAAGAGACAAAAGCCTAAGGTATTGTGGTGGTTATTAACTACCCTTCCTGTGTTGAAACAAAGGCAGAGACAGGCAGACGCCCTGACAAGGATCTCAGCCATCCTTCCACCTGCGTAGGGTACTTGTGCCCATAGGTTTGCACAAAAGCAGGGCTCCGAAACCCTGTGGAGAAGGCGCCTGCAAGTCTGAGCACTGTTGAAGACTCATCCTGCCTTGTTTCCTCATGTTGACTACCATACACATTTCAATCGACTATATAAAATGGGAAACTTGTCGAAGAATGCAGAAAGAAAGCAGAAGGCAGAATGTAGAATGCAGCAAGAATCAGAAAGTTTATTCTGTCTCTTCTTGGAGTACAAGTTGAGGCAGAGGGAGGGATCTCGCTCTGCTCTAAGACGTTAGAACAGAGGCTACAAAATATTGGAGTTGGGACGCCAGCGACAGTATTTTGGTAAGAATTTGCGTTTCTATAAGCGAGAGATTCCTCTATTAGATAGTGGGAGATAAAGCTATTGTGAATGGTCTCCCTAGGCTGTGGGTAAATAGTTCTCAATTTGCATTGGTAAAGAGAAGGTATTCAGATTTCTATCTGAGCTGGTTTACTTGTGAAACCTGTTTTCCCTTGTTGTAAGTTGTCAGTTCTGTGTAAATATTTCTGACCAGACATCATTCAAACCTGTTTAAGGGAACCTAATAAAACCCATTTGTTTATTTATAGATTGGTTGTGGGGTATTTCGTAACAGGTATGTGAAACAAGAAATAAGGGTCAGCTAGAGACTAGACTCAGAAGAACAGTCAATGGGAACTCTGGAGATGGGGAAGATGAGAAACCCGTGACTTCAGGCAACAGAAGTCATCTTAGATCTTGACCTGTAGATCATTTACACCTGTAGAGCTGCAACTTCAGGACAGGCAGAGTGCCTTGGGAGCAGCTGAGAATGAAGAATCATCAGAGAATGCACCAAAGACAGCTGAACCTGGACCAAGCACCTGTGTGAAGAGTAAAAGTGGTCATCACTACGGTGGTCTTTGTGCGTGTGTAGGGAATGAGTTGGTTGGTTGTTTCAAAACTCTGTAATCTGTGATATAAAATTCAGCTGGTGGTTGGCTATTACCTGACATCCCTCATGGACTTATAGAGGAGCTGCAGCTCTAAGTTTACTGATCTTATAAATGGCCTGTGCAATGTCAAGCAGTGCACTTGGCAGATTCACAGAGGATACTGAATCCAGAGAGCGATAAATACGCTGTAAAG
>NW_010399520.1:0-12529 GCF_000710305.1 Buceros rhinoceros silvestris
CATGGACCTGCTCAAGCAGGTCCAGAACAGGGCCACAAAGATGATCAGGTGGCTGGAGCATCCACACTGATGACAGGCTGAGAGAGTTGGGGTTGTTCAGAGAAGAGAAGGCTCCAGGAAGACCTTATAGCAGCTTTTCAGTACTTAAAGGGGACCTATGGGAAAGACGGGGAGGGACTCTCTATCAGGGTAGTGATAGGGCAAGGGGTAACGGTTTCAAAATTGAAAGACTGAAGATCTAGATTATACATTAGGAAGATCTTCACTGGGAGGGTGGTGAGACACTGGAACAGGGTGACCAGAGAAGTTGTGGATGTCCCCTCCCTGGCAGAGTTCGAGGCCAGGCTGGATGGGGCTTTGAGCAACCCGGCTGAGTGGAAGGTGTCCCTGCCCATGGCAGGGGGGTTAGAACTAGACAGTCTTTAAGGTTCCTTCCAACCCAACCCATTCTGTGATTCTACGATAAGTGGTCAGCAAAAAGGTCATGCTGAAACCTTTCTTATCAGTAGGATCATTTTATCGTTTCTGATCTTTTCCTCTGAGAAGCTGATAGTCTTCACAAAGCTTCTATAAACCTGTTTTATCTCCTCAGGTATCTGCCTTTAGAAAAATTCAGTTTTAATGTATCCAATGAGTTTGATATGGGGAGGGTGGGGCTGACAGAGAAACAGTTTGGTCAATAAGCTTTTCTTTAACAAACCATGCTGGAAACACAAGTTATCAACATTATGCCCGAGTATGAAATTTTCCATTGAGGTTTTAATCTACATTTGATTAAAAAAAAGAAATATGCTGCATGCTCATTTAAAAATAATCTGTTGAGACTAAAAATAATGCCTGTAATAAAGGATTAATTACTTTCTGTTTTAGGGAGTGCAGCTCTTACTAGCAGATAGCAGTGTCCATCACCACCAGGATTTCTGAATTCTTCTCTCACTAGTCCTCATTTAAGTGATGTGCACGTATTACAGCTTTTACAATGTATCTACTTACACCTATATTTGTAAAATACACAGATATTTATTTATATATATATTTATACATATACACACACACATTTACAAACACTTAACTGCGTCACAAACATTTTATGCATTCACGTGCCCCCACAATAGTTGCCAGCATGGATTTTGCTGGTTATTCCCAAGGTCAGAGACAAGCACATGGTAAACCCAGATGAGCATGGAACAACCGTGCAGAAAATAGTTAAAAGATCCTTTATAAAGGCAATGATTTCTTCCTGATTCCCAGCATAAACCAACTAAATATTCTCATCCTAACAATAACTAACACATATAGATCTTGCTCCATATAACCCTGGTCTCTTAAACCCTGCCTCCTACAAAATCTTCTGCTGAGGCTCCAGCCAGCTAAACAGCATTGCAAGCACCACTGGCTGGAAGTAAGGAACTCCCCGATCACTCACAGGTTATTCTTTTCTCAGGTCTGCTTGAAAACATTTCTTATGCTGCATGGCAACAGATGACAGTGTGCTATATAACCTTCACCTCGGGTTTCTGAAAGCAGCAGACTAAGAACTGACACCAACACAACTTAAGGGAGCGTTTCAACATTTTAATTTGTGTCATTTCACAAGGACAAGGGAAAACCCATGTATCAGGTCTTGCATACTCTCATACACGAATAATACTTACTGAGAGACCCATTGTGTGACTCGGCGCTACTCAAGGGAGTACAGTTTTTAACAGCAGCCTTATACCCTCCCATTGCACACATGCCTCTGGCATTCAGAGGAGAGTAAACCACAGCAAACATGCAAGCGTTCCCTCACTCATACACATACGTCCTTTGCAGCTAGTAGTATCCTCTCAGTGCAGCCACTGGGTGTAATGATAACAACAACGCCTAGACTGTTATCCTGAGAAAATCTGTCTCTCTTAACACTATAGCACACTTTGGAAAAATAAGCTTGTCCTTTGAAACACTGGTCTTAACAGAAAATCTTTGTCTTTTTGACACCCTCTCATACCTTCTCTCTACCAGCAATGGCAGCGCAGTTAGATCGAAACATGCATAGAGCAGCTAACGTGCGCTCCACGCTGTGGTGACATGAGGCACAGCAAAAAACAACAGACCTCATATTGATGGAGTGTTTAAACTGTATTTGGTTAGTCTGCACAACTAAGGCAAAACTATACGACAGTAATATAACCCATACAAATATTTATTTTTATTTTCTTTCCTGTTATAACAGTGATTTAAATATTCAGTCCTCTATGCATGCACTTCAGATCGGTATAAAAATAGGAAGTAATATGGCACAATCTTGAAAAATATGCATATAGTCTTCATCATTGGTACGTGAAGTTAAATGGTACTCACCATGTACGCACACTGGACTCCTGGCTGCGTAACTCTCCGACTGTTGACTACACTGTAGCACAAATACTTCACTGGCTGAGGTTTGTGAAGCTTCCACTCTTTCAAAATGGCAAAATCACAACTATGCCATCGCTTACAGTGACCAAAGTCTGCTTTAAGGATTTGAGAGCTCTTTCTTTAGATGTGAAGTACTTCTACACACGAAGCCACGTTTTTTCTTTTTTCATACACAAACATTTCAGACCTAGGTACCTCTGTAGATAGGCAACAATCATAATTCCCTGATTACTGATGAGTATGCAACTCCAAAGTCAGATACACAGTTTTAGCTAAGAACACCTGAAAATTTGGCTCTGTGTTCTGAACTCTGGAGATTCGGAAGCAAGGGTTACATTCTCATTTGCTCCTTTGACTCACTACTGAAAAAAAAGCAAACTGAAATACTCTTCTACATCTAGAAAAGTACAGAGGAATACTACACTGTACTTCCACATACAGAAGTACAGAGAAAGACTGTAGTGTCTTCAAGGAATCACTTCACTATTCTAAGCACCTCAGAGAGAGAAATTAGAACTGAGGTGCTTGGTGTCTTCCCAGATACGTGAGGTACATCCCCATGGCAAGCTCAGCCCAAAAACTTCCATTACCATCCACCAATAATTTAATGAGATCTACATACACACACCACACACAGTCACATATTAAGCAAAATAAAAACCAAAACTCCATTACAAAACTGAAGTATGAAGACATTCATTTACAGTGCAGTAAAGAAAAAAAGTGCTCTTTGTAGCACTGCATGTGACGTATTTCATTATAAGTGACCTCAGACATGAACTTGAGACACTTCTACTACAGTGATGTTGATGTCACGCCTACTGAAGAACTTCACGTCCTCCATGACAATAGTATGGAGGCTAAGCTTAGGACATCAGGAAATGCTTTGGGTCATGAATTATTTGTTTCCACTAGCAGCTATGAAGTGTAATACTCAAAAGAAATGTAAAGTGCTAAGCAAAGAAAGTGCAAAAAGCTTTCAATTCATTTTTCAGAATACAGTTCTTTTTGTGCATTGCCACTAAATTCTTGGTGTTCATCTGCTAAACTCTCTCAGCAACTTGCAAAACACAGAAACACAGTTATTTGTGGTGATACAGTGCATAGAAGAAAAAGTCAGTAACTTCCATTTCCTCTTCCAGATTTTAAGCCTGTGATATTTCTGAGGTAAAGAAGCCCGAGGATTTTGAACTACTGATATTAAACCAAACATAGCATATCACAGCCTCAGAAAGAAAGACTCCGTGTCTTCTATCCCCACATAAAACACCAGAATTGCCTGCTTGGTGTACTACCAATGCCCTTACAATCAGAGCAGTGCTCATCTCTCGACTTCAGCCATCTGAAAGGGAGACAGATAGTCAAAACTAATTGTCAAGGCATCTGGTTAACACTGAGTAATGGATCTCCAGAGAATTATTCATATCACCTGCCTTAGAGGACTCAAGACAGGTTGAATTTCTCCCTGGAGTTGTGCTCTGGAGAGCACCTATGTGACTAGTCCACGCTATCTGCTCAACTTCTAGATACTTAAGAGTTTCATAAAGTGAACACCATGTGATAATGTCAGAAAAACGAGCTATTCCAGAACACTGCAATTAATGTGTTAAATTTAATTCCCTTACTAACAAGCAGCAAATATGAAGGGTAAAACAGTACAAAGCCAATAACCCCTCTGTCCCTACTCGGTAACAGTCACATTTCAGTATTAGTGCTGGCTAAGTGGCTGTTTCTTGGCAACCTAGACTACAGTGCATTGTAGAAGTCCAATTCTTCTACCAGAGAGAGAAGTATTATCTTATTACACTGATTAGAGTGTAAAGCAGTCTGCAATTTGATCAAAGCAGACCACAGCTACAGTCAATAAATAGTCAAGGTCTATGCTCCGTTTCCATGCTAGGGTGGCATGCCATAATGACATCCTATCTGAAATCCATGTCCTTCTGTCCTCGGATTTCCTTAGTAAGATGAGCATCAGGCCAATTTTTGAAGGATGTCGCCTATAATGATTTTAAAATAAGCACGTGATAATAAACCTATGTGCAAAAACTCTGAAAAAGAAGTCTGCAAACAATGATTCTCTCCGTACACAAACACACACGGATACGCATAGTCATACACCAAGTTTCCCACAAAGGTAGGCTTGTCAGTCGTCATGCAGTGCTACACCTGCAAGAAAGAAATCTCATCCACAAGACAACGTCCAAGATACACAATGTTCCCAGCAGGTGATCCACCACCTTCCAAAATCACCTACTTGCTTCCAGTTGTACTAGGCATTGGAAGAAACACTTTGATGAGGATTCCCCTTTTGAGAATCTATCGTTTTGCTACTGCTCCAAGCTTCATCAGTATTTTCAGATTTCACCTCTGCCTTGTCCATCAGTACGGTAGATTTGGGAGGCTTGCAAGTAAAGCAGAGGAACTTGAAACAGGACAGCAAACCTTCAGAAATGCTGGAGGAGAAAAGCTTTTTGCATGGGTGGCAGAACTGGTAGAAGACCAACATGAAGAGGATAGCCATGCAGTAACCTATCAGGACCTGCAAGACCAACAACGGGGCACAGACATACAGGTAGATATCAGTTTTATAGATGTACCACATCAGCAGGAGGAATGCATTCTCGATGAATCGCAGCACGTAATACACAGTCAGTCGGTACCAGTTTTGGGATTTGTTAATTAAGTCAGGGTCATTGAGCTTCACCTGCACTGCTGACCAGCAGAACATGTTAATGCCAGCATACAGGAAGGTAAGAAGGCACAAGACAATGGTAGTGCCAACCCTGCTCAATGCCTTCTCTATGTTCTCAGGAAACGGGGACTTACTTTGCCAGAAGAGAATCCATGGGTAAAAGAAAAAACCAAAGAAATTCACTAGCACAACGGGCAGAATCCAGATTTGAAGCACTGAACTGAAAAGGACCAACACTGTAACCCGCGTAGCAATCTCGAAGCTTCTCCACAGGAATATGCAGAGGTAGGCGGCTGGTTTCACACTGACATCATAATCATCATACTTTATCTTAATAGCCAGGATGTTGCAGCGTAAGGCGCCGTATACAATTGACAGGAGAGAAAGGACCATAAAAATACCTACAAAGAGAAAAGACAAATCAGAACCTTCAGCTTGGCAGAAGTTGAAGACGATGCATCAGAGCAGTGCAGATGTAGTTGTCTTCACAGCACTCCTGGAATTCCCAGCAGGTGTAATGCCAAAAAAGCCATTCCTTGTGCGCACTTCTGGGTTCTCACTCTAACCCTACCTCCTATTTTGGTCCCTATTTGTTACTTTTCCAAGTAGTTAGAAAGAAAAAAATGCACTTAACAGCGACCAGTGTCTCTCTCTGCCCCCTGCCGACGGCTGTTCATACAGATGCTGCCCTTACAGCTCCGTCACAAGCTCTCAAAGTCTCACCGTGCTCCACGAGGCGCAGGGTTGCTACTCCCTCTCTGTACAGATAAAAAACCGCAAAACAGAAGCTGAAATTTTGGAGTAACTTGGGCATGCTGATACCCCAGTGCTTGCAAAGTTCTGTGTCGAAGCAAATTATCTAAGCTCACAGAAAATCTCTGTGATGGAGCTCAAAACTGAAAGCCAAAGGAATTTAAACCCAGAACCATCCGCACTTTCTCTGCCTGTTTAGACAGAAATTTGCTCACCTGCCTACACTCTGTTTTTCTAATTATCTATTTTCTCTACGTACCTATCTATATCACACATTTAAAAGCAACACTCCTTTTAAAAATGTCTATAGATTCAGATCCACTTTCAGTATCTCACATCTACCTGGAATCCCTCAAGTGAAGTTTCATGGCATTTACATTCTGCAGGAAGCGAAGGCTTATATTTTTAAAAGGTCTTTTTAAACATCTTTCTTATAGCACTGTACTTGATCTGAGAATTTTTAAACATTTTGTCTTAGAGAAACATTGGCTGAAAGCAGAAGAGCAAGCATGTGCAGTCAAGAATACTGCGTGATATCCTGTGGCTCTTTTAAAAAAATCTTTCCTGTAGTTTTGAGCAGGTTCTGAAACTGTGAAAGAACAAATAACTTCTAGCACCTAATGAAGCAAAAGAATATTCTCAGAGTTAAAGAAACAGAAAACCCTACCCACTGGGGACAGGGTGCTGCTGTCCTGGAACTGCTGATTTCTGCTTTGATAAACTCACATTCTCATTTTATCACCCAATTTCATCCTAAGGATTCTATATTAATCTCAAACTTGTCTTAAAAACTCAAGCCTTGGAAAGAGGCATTTCTCCACTGACAGAAATCAGGTCACGCTGACTCTGGTTTAACACAGTAGTCCAGTCCTGCTCCTTTCCCAAAAACTCAGTACTGTCACCAAACCTTCACTTCAAACATCACTTTTAAGTCTGTGAAAAAGATGGTTTGAAGCAACCACAAAGGGACATGTGGGAGCATGTCATTATTGTTGTTTTACTCATCCTGAGTAGGCAAAAAAGTGAAAATTTCAAGAGGCAAAGTATCTTCCACTGGAACAGTCCCAAATCCCGTAACAGTCCTTATAAAGGTGGCATTTCTCTTCCTTCCTTCCTGCTCCCAGAAGGCTGTTCTCTACTTACAAACCAGAGAGGCACACACAGAGTAACTCAGGGATAGACTGGCTTTACTTCATTAGGTTTCTTAATCATGTCGTACGTCTTTTCAAGACCTGGTGCTTCCCACTTCAGAAACTGCCGAGAGAGTGAATTCTGGTCTAGATGAGCTACATCACAAATACACATTAGTGAAACCTTACATTCAGCTGAAAAATCATAAGTTAATATATATATGATAGTTTTCTAAACTGATAATCAGAACCCTTGAAAAATCAGGGTTCTTATTGTGTTACTTAGGGCAAGACAGCTAGATACAGTTTTTTTTTTTTGCCTTAAGATATAACTTCAACACTTAGAAACAACTACTAATACTCAAAGTATGTTGTTCAAACAATGAGAAAAGTATTCTGTGGTCAGAGCTTAATGACCTGGAGAAGCAACTGTAGAAGCTTCTTAAGATACCTAGTAAGATCACCTACAAAGCCCAGCAATGAACATTAGGAAATCGACACTGCAAACACTAGTAAGTTGAAAAAAATGATGAATCCCAAACTTCTTGAAAATGGCAGTCAGTGCTACACATTTGGATTTTAAATAAAGTACCTTTTTCAGCAGAATAATTTCATTTTTACATGGCAGGAAATCTGCCTTTTGAGATTACAGTTGTAAGCCACACTTGAAAAAGATAACTTCTCTGCTGTTAACAGCACGGAAAATTTAAACTTACTAAAATGTCACTCTTAACAGAAGCAGATCTTCCACATTCAACACTGCACACTAAGAGCTGGCCTTTTCTCAGAGGTAAGAGGCCGAGTCACACGTGTCCCACCTTCAGGTAGCTGGTTTTGTAACTAACATTAACCCAGGTCTTTTTGGCATTTCCCGGCCTTGCCCCTCTCCAGGTGGTACTACCTAAGTGCAGATGTCCTGACAGCTGCTCAACAGCGTGTAAGTGGACCTCAGTCTGACGTCAGCCACCTCTCCGAAGGAAGGGTATAGCTGGCTCTAAGGCAATGCATGATGCTGACCGATGCCGAAGCATTTAGTACAGGGTGAAGCCCGAGGACAGCGACCTCCCCGCCAGTCAGACCTGGCATTTCACACAGTAACAGTAACTGATTCCCAGTTACGCTGTAACTAAGAAAGAGCAGAATGTCTAGAACGACTGCTCAGACAGGCTATTACAGGTGGGTTTCCAACGCTGCATTTCATACAACAACATTTCTATACCTTGCATGCTAAACAGTCACTGAAGCTTTATGTCTTTCATCTAAAGCTCTGTCCTGCTTTTGCAGCCCTCTTTAGTTATCCTGATCTTACATTCTGGGCGGACAGCGAAATGACAATTTTGGAGAATGCCAGACGCTGGCAAGAATGTGATCATCCAGAGGAAAACATCCACAGAAACTAATTAATGCATGAAATACACAATAAAGATGCAGCATGGCTCTGGCTGCCAAAAGGCTAGGCAAGGATGCACGTTCTTTTCAGAACTGTTCAATACTGGAAGCAATGATGAGTCTCAAACAGATTTGAAAGAGCCAAACCATGCTATGTAGCTTGATGGTAAGGAGCTTTAGGTTCACGGGCGATTATTACCACCGACCAAGCAGAATTTACACAGAATCGCAGACAGTGTACTGTAGAAATCTGGAAGTATAAGAGAGAAGACCAAAAAAAAACCAAGTGGAAATCAAAATACAAGAAGCAGAAAGTGATAATTATAATAGAGACAAATGGAGAAGCGTGTGCACTTTGGAGGACCAGCGTCAAAGAACAGGGACGTTTAAGACATCTGAAGTGTGGAAGAAAAGCTGGACTAAATTACTTTGGATATGCTGCAAGATCAAAACTTTGAAGTCATGTCCCTATACATCAGAATCCCCGTGTGCAGAGAACAAACAAAAAGCTATGTTGTGCATCATCCCCATTTACTCTGGAGGCCAAATATACTGGTGGACAAGAGGTACTACTGCAGAAATGAGCTGGCTAAGGAGACTGCAGAAAGTTTTGGCATTTCAGAAGGTAAAATACACACAAGAGGAATATGATTAGGACTCTTGTTTTTCTGATTAATGAGCTCTGATAGACATTGCCATTGTTCCTAAATCACTGATTAAGAAAAAAAAAAAAACACCTTTTTCTTTTTTTTCTTTTCACTTCTATATTTTTAGAATTACGCCTGCTATGGAGATGGCTTCTGGGAGACATGAGATGACTCCTGTATTTGTCGGTGGGTTGACTGAACTCCCTGATGAGCCAGCTTATCTCTGGTAGTTCAGATTTACTTCACCCACAGAAGGTTACCTATCAGTCTGTGATTCAGAATTTATCTCAGCAGTGTCTGATAAAGGTCAGAAGTAATAAGGTGTTACAAATCATTATTAAATATGGAATTCTCTAATCATCTGGAACACAGAGCTTCTCCTCGGCAATCATGACCAGTAAGGTCAACACCAGTAACAGAAGAAAAACAATAGAGAGGTAACCTTTCTCAAGCAAATGCCATCTGCAGTGAAGTGATTGGAAATCCTGCTAATTGCACCACTCAGCGAAGGATTCAGCTGGTTTTTTTTCTTCATCCCATGTCACAGATGCCATGGTTTTTCGAAGAATCTGCGTTAGCTGTGAAGTATTCGGAAACCTTCGAGAGCAATGTCTTTCTAGTAACTACTGCTATTACCTTAAACAAGTACTTTTGTACAAAGGCCTTCCCCTGTTGTAATATCCTTATGCAATATCCTTGGTATACTGAAGTTTTTTTCCATTCCCCGAGTTGAGGGGAGAACCCTGATGCTAACATAAAGGCTTCTCCAAACATCTTAGTTCCTTACCTTGGTACACTGCCAGCCAAGGTACCAGAACTGAAGAACCGAATCAAATTCATAACGCTTCACCCTAGCCTCAGCCTCCCTAGCGGTGAAGCTGGCAGAGATCTCTGGCCTCTCAGGGTGTTGGAGCTTTAACAGGTGCTATTTTGTACCTCAGTGGAAACACACCTCCAGTTCACACAGGTGCCAAACTCTTTTCTTACATTGAAAAGCTGGTTGTCTTATGACCAGGTGGAGTAGGTTCTTGCCAGCCAGCAAATCAAGATGAGTTTGGGGTTTTTTCCTCCAAGTTGCTGGAGCACATCATGGAGCAAGACACGAAACCCCACGGTAAGAGAGATGTGTTCTGGTAGGTCCATGTGGTGCATCACTCCTTGGTGAAGGTTTAACAGCTTGGGTCCAGAAATGAGATGGCCACATTTGCACAGCAGCTTACTGAGTCCTGCCTTTTGATTCCAAATTCAGAGTCTGGCACAAGTGAAGACACTTCACGTCCTCAGCCCATATTTGAAACTGCGTTCCTGAAAGTACACCTTCCTTAACGCAGCATAGCAAAACATTCTCCGCACTATACTCCAAGTAATTGTCCAGAAAGTTTGCTCAAACACGAAAATGGAACACAGGCAATTTTTTTTTCCTTTTTATTAAGACAGTTTAGTCCCTCCAGCTGCCTCCCTCTCATGACATTATGGCCACTTTATAAAATCAGTGTACTTACAGCAACCCAAGTATGCTACAGGAAGTGCCATAGTCTAAACCATGATGATACAGAGATAAACTTGAGAGCTGAGACATTAAAAGCTGTCAGGGAGATGAAACCCAAGAACCTTGGTTCTGGTCCAGGGCAGTTACACCTGACTGCTGACCTTTCTCCTCTCCCTCCCACCAAAACACGGAGGTGATAGTAACAGGTCTACCTACTTCTGGCAGCCGTGATCTCCTGCTGCAGGACACAGATGTAAAGCTGGAGCGTGAGCTGGGGTGCTGAGCCGAGGAATGCCTGGATCACAGACGCCCTGCTGAATGCAGACCTGTGCGTACAGAGCTTGCCTTCAGCCTGTCCCACTTCTTTCTCAATTTCTTCTGAGTACCCATCCTTGGGCATCTGCCTCTTCTTTGTGATGCTGACATAGGGCTCTTCCACTCTGCCAGCATGGAAGTAAATGTAAAAGACTTCCACACACCTACAAACAAATCAGTAAATAGAGTAACAGGAAAAAAAGAAAGAAAAGTGTAAGTCTTCCCAGTTCTTAGTAATTTAAGTCATCACATGCTAAGTCCTAAGTCATTTTTCATAGAGCAAAGTCTGCACATTTTCTCCTTCTGGTAAATTTGAAATATGACTGATTTCACTCTAAAACATGAAATACACATGATCAGGGCAAGAATCTGGCAGTGCCTGTTGAGCTGCTTGTAGTACTCAGACATGGGAAGAGGTTTAGCTGTTTCCTATGAGCTGCCCTGTTAAAGTCCTTGAACTACTTACTCATCTACTACAACGTTCAACAGGCTGTCGACCCAACTGTTTGACGTGTTTCTTCGTATTTTCATATCTTTGTCTTCTTGTTATCCATACATTTGTGACGCACTAATGGGACATAGCAATGAAACCACTTCTCATGACTTACACAAGTCATCTTTAAGGCACTGGAGAGGAGCTCATGGTCCAAGCAGGAGCACACACCTCATAAACAGTTGAGCTCTAACCCTTGCTTTACGAAGCAACAATCCAAACCACAAGCAACAAGGTGTAGCAGCAGTAACGAGAACAAGCAGTTTAGAACCTCACAACTCTGGGAATGAACATTCTTTTTAAAAGACACAGAAATAGGAGCTTTTCTCCTTATATTTGCTTATGTCTACTGCACTGTTTCAGGAATATTAAACACAATCTTGCAAAAATACCCTAAATAAGAAGTGTTTCGAGTTGCTGCAGCTCTTTATACTTGTTTATGTAAGTCTAACTTACTGCAGTCTAACTTCCAAGGAATAAAGTGGTGCCAGCACATGCACCTCTCTTCACAAGTTACATATTGCTGTAGTACTTGCTGCCTCTATCTATGCACAGAGAATACTCCATACATTTGGGAGAGAATGGCAAAGGGCTGAAGGGCTTGGCAGCAGCGTATGCTATAGCAACAAGGACAATCTGTTTCCTTGAGTATTAAATAAGATAACACAATCTCAGACACATCTCTGAAAGGAAAGTTCCTGAAACTTCCAATGACTATTTTTAGATTGACAAAACTTTAGAAAAACTATTTTAAGAGAGTTGCTTAATATGAAGGTGTCAAGGGTGGGCTTGGGCATCGAGCAAAACCCAAAACATAGGCAAACAGTCAGACTTGCTTGGGAAGTAATTTCAAGCAAGGATCTACTGAGGTACGCATGAAGTCACAAGCTGAGGAGGATAAGAGAGGAAAGAAAAACTCCATTTCTGTCACATTGCATAATGTCCTAGAAATACAAGACATGCTGTGGAGGAGTCCATGCACAGCAGGACCATAAAGAATAAATGGCATTGACTACTGAAAAACAAATCCCCCCAAAGCCCAAACCTAGTGCAGGCACAACCTGTTTTCTTTTCTATGCCTAACACTGGTACAGGCTTCAAGAAGAAAAACAACTGTAGCATAAGCTGCAGAACTGGTGAGGGGTGGCTGCCAGCCCAGAGGGAAGCTGTGCAGGGAGAAGACCCCCCTGCGAGGGTGAACTGTAGCACTAGCTCTGG
>NW_010399520.1:12644-19773 GCF_000710305.1 Buceros rhinoceros silvestris
TGTCCCTACACATACGGCATCACCTTGTGTAGGTATCGTCCATCCTCTGTTGAGGACTGAGCTGTCTTCTTTCCTTCCATAGTGCCTGCTGGGGTTTATCTCCTCCACCTGTAGGTAACGCTGGAATGCATCAAGTCCAAGTCTCTGACAGGTCAAATTTGGCCAATGAGTTTTTGTAGCGTACAAATAAGGCTTACCTTCTATTTAAGAGTATCTTGCAATTACGAATCATGAAGCTATGCTTCAGACTTTTATCTCCTCTTTCCCCCTCAGCTTGAGTTTTTTAATAATTGCCAAATCAGTCTATCACAACCTTTTAGGGGAAAGCTCGCAGACAGAATTGTAAAGCAGCACTGATAAAAATTCAGACAAAAGCATACTGATTTTTATTTTAATAAACTTGACTTCATTTTTCTCTCTAACCAGACCACTAGCAAGTTTCAACTGTTCTACATGAAGAGCAGTTTTATGGTCCTGTAGTACTGTTCTTGACTCACTAGGCTTCAGCTACCATTATCACTAAAGCTATTTGGTATGCTGGAGGCTCTAATCACAACGGTGACTTTCCATTTTCCCCTTGTTAATCTTCTCAGTCCCTGCCAGTCTTGTTTCATGTTAAAGAACCCACGCAAAGCCAAAAATAATGTGGAAAAATTAATAAAGAACAATAGCTTATAAAGCCAACAGATTCTGAAACCAGCAAATTGATTTTATTCCAAAATAAAGATCCCAGAACACTTCTGTCTCACTTAGTATTCACAGCCATCTATTCATCCTGAGCTAAGGGCAAGTCTGAAGCTATTAGGGAAAACCAGATCTCAGCACCTGCCTCTGGACTCTTGCCACGTGCGATGAGAAGCAGGTATAGTCCAGGGACCGACCTGGCAAATACGCAGCAATCCCATAAAAGGCATGATAAGATTCATAAGACTACTGACTATACCAAAGGCTATACTCAGCAAAACGCTGGGGTTTGGAGCAAGCATTTAGCTTTTATTTATTAGCCAGACATGAAGTAGCAGTATATTGTTTGTGATGAGAAAATTTATGCGTATAGAAAAGCGAACACAACGGTCTGATGAGCAAACCTTAGAGCTGAGGGGGACTTTTACCAGTACAACAAGAGTAATAAAACTGGTATGTGCAAGCACTCACATTACATCAGTAATGATGCCCAACTTCTCCCAAGCCCTGCCCTCCCATGCACGAGCATCTCTGGAGGTCATGCCTTCTGGGTCAAATAACAAACGCACTCAAGAGTCCAGCTGGTGCCACTGCCCCAGCAGCTGCTTCAAACAGGAGCAGACTGGCAGCTGATACACCAGAAGGAGCACCAATCTAAATGGTTAAGCAACAGATCCTAAGAGAGGTGCAGGCACTTAAAGAACCACCTGGGTGAGAAGGGTTCAGAACAGTGACGAAGAACCAATTCAGATCATGGACCTGTGCCGGGTTACAACTTTGCCTATGAGGTGCATTCTGAAGGGTTGGGCACCTCGTCTAAAATGAACTGGCCTGTTCTTTTTTAGTACGAAACACAACTAAAGAGACAATCAAGAAGGCCATTGCTTCAAGCCAGTATTCCTCCACAGTTACAACCTCCACTGCAGAACAGGAAATTCCCAGAAGCTCCTGTTGCTCACGCTGCTCTGCTCTGGGGGAACAGGAATGGGTGATCCCAACTTCCTCACAATCCATCTCCTGCAATGCAGTGACGTTCAACAGATCATGGCATCAACAGCAGAAGGCATGCAGCTTCACCGCGTGTAAAGCAACGACAGTTGCAGTATGGGCTCTGAAGAAACTAAAATTACTTTGAAGAAAAAAAAGTCAGACCTGCTTCCTACAGTGAAAGCTAAAAGGTAAGAAAAAGATGGTGCTGCTTTCTCTCCTGCTGCCAAATCTTAGAATGCTTTTTCAGGGATCCTGATGGTGCCTACAAAGAATGATTCAGCAGCACCATGTTAATCTTCTACACAGTAAGTAGGAGGAATAATCCTATCCTTATTATGCTTGCTGAGAGCAAGCACCTCATTCCCTCTTTAAATCATGGATGTGTGGGATTTAAATACCAGCAAAATAATGGTGGCGTGAAGAGCGAGCAGGCAACGAAAACAGGGAGCTTCCTCCAACAGCGAATAAGCGCTCCAAGATCAAACGTCTATTCAAGACCTATCCACACATGCTCACTGCAATGGTACAAGCAGACTTCTCTAATTACTCAATTTTTACTGATTCTTTTTCCTCAGAATAGTGTGTAAAAGACTCATCAGTCCTACAGATTTACTTACCTGTGTCAGACAAAGATTTGTTCCTCACTCATTGTCCTACCTTCCAGCTGCACTACCTTTCTGTTCATTGCATCTTGGACACCTAACATATTTGCTCAAGAATGAAAGGAAAAAAAAAAAAAAAAAAAAAAAAAAAAAAAAAAAAAAAAAAAAAAAAAAAAAAAGCCTGAAGAGGGTCTAGGCACAATCTTCCCATCTGGAAAAGAGGGAGATGCATCAACAGTTGTAAATTTTAGAGGTACTAGAATGTCCTACAGTAAGGTCTGCCAATGGCAGTCCTACAAGGAAGAGAGATTTTTAGATATGTGCTATCCTGAACTATAAAGCAGGTCACTAGGAAAGAGAAACTGCCTACAAGAGACAATACTTCTGCACAGTATGACTGAAGCATTATCTGCGTCATTACAGCTTTTTAGATTTCAAACTGAAGAATTAAGTGCCCAAAACATTAATGACTCTGGTAATTTCAGCCTATAGGTGTTTTGTTTGGGGGTTGGTTTTTTTAGTCACTTTTTTTTGTTGTTTGTTTTGGTTTTTTACTTCCTGCAGCTCACAGAATCTAACTTTGGCTGTACCAGCAGCTTCTCTGGCAGGGTGATACAAGCTTCCTGCTGCACCTGCTTTGTTGTTGTCTACATAGTACATAAACACAGGTAATTGTTTCTCCTTATGCCTTGAGAAACAGCCTGATCTCATTTTTTTTTTTTTAAAAAGTCTATTGTTTATATCCTTGTGCCATTAAAATCTCAGGAAAACAGTCATTAGCGTTCTATACAGTGGTGTGGGAGTTTGGCACAAAAGGACAAAATATTTGCAATCACGAGATTCCTATGTTATCTCTAAGAGTGGAGACTCCTTGAGCTGGCACAAATAATGGCTGAAGGAGGGAGTCCTTCAGTCCTTTGTGAAAATACAACCTGTCTTGGCCAAGCTAAGGCATCAAACAAATGTTGAAGGTCCTAGTGTCTGAGTGAATTAACTGCACCATTAATATTAAAACTCATGCCGCTCAATATGCTAATGAGCCAAAAGCAGTATGTGCAAAACATACATGACTACACTCAACTCTCAACCCAAGTCATGCTAAATGTCACCGAAGAGACAGAGACAAACAGAGTTAGGGTATGAAAAGCCAGGAGGGGGAATATCTGGCTGGGGAGAAAAGACTGAAGACTTATCAGGGTCGGTTGACGGGCTGTACTCTCCCTTCACGCAAGACAGGGACACCTTCTTGGTAAGAACTGCACTCTCACCATACGGTGAAAATACCCAGGATCGCTTCTTTTTGTTTCCATTACTACGATATATTAGTTATTAGACCTACTGCAGTTGGTGCTTTTATCAACAGCAATTCCAAATCTATTATTATATCTGTCACTTTAATAAACTTCTTTTATTTCTTTGGCTTTGCAAAACTATTTCAGCACAAGACCTTCTGGGCTCTGGCAGGCAAATGCCAAACTCCTACCTTTAACTGGGGCCTGTTATATCAGCTTTCAACTTTTTTTCACAGGAGAAGTTCATCATCCTGCAGACAGAGCCATCTCCTAATTGCATGATCCTCGTAAGGAAGAACTGTAGGCCCACGCTCAGATAAGAGCACTAGGGATGGCAGTCTCAAAGACACCAGCAGTCACTGAGGTTTTCTTGCCACGAAGCGGGTTATCGGAAGGAAGCACCGCCAAGCTCGCACCAGTCCCTTCTGGATATGCCACTTCAGTATTGCCGTCAGTACATCAGATAGCGAGGAACCACCGCGTCCATCAGAGGTACTGTACGATGCCACCAACGCCCCCTGCTTGTGACTATGCCCTGACTGTTCAAGTCTGTTGGAAATTTGCACTCCCCACTTCAGCTCCTGACCTATTCATTGCTTGCAGACAAGGGCAAGGAAGTTAACAGGGGTTTCTCTGGCACTCTTCGTGAAGAATCATTTGCATTTTGAACAAATCCCTAAGTGCAGGGCAGCATCCTAGCAAAAACACATCCGATTATTATTTATTGGAATTGTGGAAGCACCTAAAACCTCAAGAAAATGTTGCTGCTACAGGTGCCATCCAAATAAACAGGGAACAAAGAGACAGTCCTTGGCTCAGGAGCAGCCGATAATGAGCCAAAAAGCTAATGTTCTTTTCTAAAGAAAATAAAAATGTATTAAATCTCTCATTGCCACTGGCTATTGTTTGAAGTCAATTTTTTGAGTAATAAAGTATTTTGTGTGGTAAAAGAATTTCCTTTTACAAAAAAAAAAAAAAAAACATAAGAGAAAAGAGTAATCCAAATATATTTTCTACAGATCCAGACAAATTAACCCGTGCACAAGGAATTTCCTTTTACAAAAAAAAAAAAAGAAACATAAGAGAAAAGAGTAATCCAAATATATTTTCTACAGATCCAGACAAATTAACCCGTGCACAAGGAATGGCGCTGACCTGAAATTCTGCAAGAATCTCCCACAGTGCCCAGAAACCTGCAGTCACTTTGTTCCAACTACCTCTCTGCACAGCCCCCAGCACACCGACGTCCTGGGAATAAGAGCCAGGCCACCGAGAAGGGTAGGAATTTTACTCTACAAATTGCTCTGAATTTACAGAGAAACTCTTGGAGAGCTGGAGAAGGAATTACAAAATGATGCATTGACAGCACCCTCCCAGTTAAAGCAAAAGTCCTTGCCAGGAAAGGGAGGCTTCCTAATTTTAGTGCTTCCAGTGGCAGCAGCAGGACAGCAAGTGCCTCCTGAACAGGTGGAGCGTGGGTGTTTGAGGAAGGTGGTGGTATGCAAAAGGGTTTTGTAAGAGAATGTACTTTTCCCCCTGTCACATGGAGGATTCAAAATAGGCTGGATTATTCAGCTTGCAAGGCTAAAATACCCTCCTTCCCTGCCAACATATTTCCATACCATTCCCCAAAGTTTTAAACTTTTTAAGGGAAAAAGGAAGGGGCAAAAAATGTCTGGCTTTTAAGATAATGAAGAAAACTCCCACAACATCTGGGGCACACTCCCTCAACATGGGCCATCTATAAAGAGTGCACTGATATTTGAGTCTGAACAGAGAAATACTAACTACCCCGTGTAACGTCACAAACCCAACAGAGATGGTTAAAAACTTCGTGATAGTTTTTTTTAAAGCCAGCCAAAGCAGACTGCCCTCTGTTAAAACAAGCTCCCTCACCCCAACCCCAGGCTAAAGGCTATTTAACGTCTCATTCTGATGCTGCATTCTGAGACTCCTGTGCAAAGCAGGGAGAGGTAAAGTATTTCAGGTGCTGAAAACACTTGAACTTCCACAGCGCAAATCTACACCTGATGGGAAGTAGTTTCCTCTTCTGACAGATACAGCAGTGTTCAGTGGCAGTGGACAGGAAGGCAAAGAAGAAAAGACCTTTAACATCTGCCTCAGACAGATTGCCTTCCCGCTCTTCTGTACTGTATCCTACAAACAGGCGTAGAAATGTGTCTGTTCCCTGGATCTAAAGAGAGGTAGGTTGTTTCCTATCAAACCTCTCCTCTGAATCTGTAGAGTCCTTCCAGCCTTTATCAGGAAATAAGTTTTTCAGGTGACATGAATGTATTAAGCTCTTTTTATGAGTGATTATAATTCCAGTTATCCTGGGTCTAGAAAGAAGTTAACATGCGTCACTTGGTACTGGCTAAATGATGTCATGGCGCGGTGGCAAAGGCATGCTGCAATGCTTCCAGAACATCTTCTGGAAACACTACCTCCCTAAATCTTTGCAAAAGGCAGAAGTGCAGAGCTGGCGATGTCCTCATGCGCTGCAGCATTACCGAGAGGAGAGGGCTTCTGCATGCCCGCTCGTTTTACAGCAGCAGCTGCAGCTGGGAGCTCGCCAGCACAGCAGAGTGTTCTGCACAAGATGAGACTCATGTTGCAAACAGATAAACTCGATGTTGAAAAAGGAAAAGAAAGTGAAAACATGCTTGGTGGTTAAGGTCAAAGCAGAAGCCTATGTCTCTTCCAGATAATTAGAAATAAATATTCTAGTATTTTGTTCTTGTTTGCTTCTTCCCATCTTGCAGCTTGACATGACATTCTTTCCTTGTGTGACCTCAAGAAATTGATTTAGAATGACAAAAGTCATTAACATGATTTTTATTCTGGTAGTTGCTTTTCTCTTTGGTTCCACTTTTTTGGTTTCCATTCTTTTCCAAAGAATGTGTTAAGTATTTTGTTCTCAGCTTTGAGAAAATCTGAGCTTTTCAAGAATTTAACTGTTAAGCCATAACTTAAATATCTTTTAAATATTAACAAAACAAAAAAATCCAGCCAGGGTTATAAAGGAATTCAACGTTTTTGAAGTGCAAGATGTTTTGTTCACCCCTCTTAGTACAAACAAATCTTCCTTTTCTAGACCGCCCAGGAATTTTAAAAAGTTAGGGATACTTCTCCTAGCTTCTACTGCAAAGACACTATATGTAATTCCCTTTCTTTGGAAAAGAAAGATGTAAATGTAAATTTAAAATGAAAGTCCCCAGTGAACATTTTGTCGCAGGGTTGCACTGCCTCTGTAACTTTTCATCTACCTGAACTTTTCCTCCTCTAATGGCATTTTCAGTCAGAAGTTGAATTGAAGTTGAAAAATCTCCAGTGCAATGTGGGGCAAGAAGCTCACTTTGGGAAGAAGAGACAGACTAAAGCTCTACGAGTATTTCCAAGATGCACAAATGGGACGAGCACTACCACCGTTTTGAACTAGCAACTCAGCTTAAGCCTTCCCTTCTCTTCTGGATTAACCTGAGAGCAAAGCGTGATGGATAAACCAGCAGTGAACAGACAGAACCATCTGTGAAAATCCGTACGGACAGAAAACAGGAGCCC
>NW_010399521.1:0-4811 GCF_000710305.1 Buceros rhinoceros silvestris
CTGCCAGGTGGGGCAGCCCGGGGGCGCCGCGGGAGTCCGAGAGGAACCGGGCGCCTCGATGAGCTCCTAGCTCCCACCCTGCCCCGTCCTCGCCGGCAGCCGCTCCAGGTGCGCGGGTCAGAGCAGAGCCGGGGACGCAGCTGGCTGCAATGGCGTCCAACATGGACCGAGAAATGATATTGGCTGATTTCCAGGTAAATTTCAAGCCTCCGCCGCTGCCACACGACTGTGGCCTCTCGCTGCTTTTCTCTTTCTCCTCGTTGCTGTGCTGCTTGTTCTTTGTGGGAAGGTCCAGGGTGGTTGGTTGTGAAGCCCACCCTCCAAAGCCTCTGCTCTTTCTTTCTTTCTTTCTTTCCTTTTTTTCTTTTTTGTCTTTTTTTTTTTTTTTGGTCAGAAATGGGGATCATGTGCCCTCTGCTTTCAAGGTGTGTGAACAAAATGTCTTCTTTAACTTAGGGAGTTTCAGTTTTTAATAACAATTAAAAAAAGCTTCTTCATCCACTTTGCTTGTTGTTCCAACCCCCGACAACAATCTGGGACAGCTGTGAGCCAGCTCACTTGGAAGAGGGAAATGCCAGGGAGTCTACAAAACTCATCACTCCTCATGATTTGTCACAGTGTTTGTAATGAATCACTTACTGGTGCTGCAGATTAACGCTGAACAGAGGTGTTTCCATTATAACATCAACACTAACTTCATGGTTGCCTCAGCCTATGACTGTTGTAATGACGGTAAAACTCTTCCCACCCCATTCCAAACAACAATGCGTTTGTGTAGAAAGGTGGTATATCCTCTTAAAAGTTGTTTGTTACCTTCCCTCCTCCCTACAAAAGGGTTATAATTTAACCTCAAACTTTTAAATCTTACTCCCAGAATAAAGTCTTTCTCTGAATAAAAGTGATGCATTCAGGAGCCCAGTTAATCTGTTCAGTATATTGTTTCTTAACATTACTTGTTGTATTGTTGTTTTTCTAAGAACAAGTAAACAAACAAGTGGAAGATACCTGCGTTTGAAATAGTGGGGAGACTCCAAAGCGGCTTGGAAGGGTGTCGGATTATATTTGAATATGTGTTTTTAATAGTTGCTTTTCAATAGATTGCTTTTCTCTATTTGCTTTTCTCAAGCTTTCTCCATTTGCAGCGGTTGTTCTTCCATGGGTATGCTTGGGTCGAATTGTAAAACTGCTGTCTGTGTGTTCTACTTCTTCAGAGACCCTCTCTGCTGTTAGCAGTGAAACTCTTAGTTTAAGGAAAAGTAGTCGTTTCATTCACTCTGCGCATGTGTTTAACAAGAACGCTGCTTTGGAATCACAGGTGGGGTGACTGTAGCATACGTTATGTAATTCCTCTTTTGCAAAAGGTATCTGATAGTCTGCTGATGTAACATGTGGAGTTCCCAGCTGATAACAGGGAAGTGTTTTCCTTTTCTGTACCTGAGTATCTTACACCCCTAGTTTTTAAAGTGTTTAACAGGTATTTCTGTAATAGTCCTTTATTTTGTTGTGCTTGGAGATCCTTTTGTGTGTGTAAGGAGTGATGGCTTAATGTTAAGGCTGAGGTTTAATAAAGGAGTTCTTCCAGTAGTGGTGCACTGTGTAAAAGGAAACCAGGACCCCAGTTCTGCACTCATGCTCGTGGAGACAGACTCACCCTGTATTAGCTAAAACAGGCTTACAGTCAGGGATCCCAGGTGATAATTTAGTGGCTGGCAAATGTAAATTTAAGAGAGTTTTCCATCTCTCCACTTTCCGAGGTTTTAGTGTCAGTCCTGTTCTGCAGTGTTCTTGTGCTTGGGTTTTGAAACCAATGAATAAAAGTATCACAACAACTGCAGTGTTTTGTACCCTGAAGACAAGTGAGTATCCTTGCAAACCTGCAGGTGGGCTTTGCAGTCACGGAAACCAGTTGTGGATCAAGGATGATGTGATGTCTGAACCTAGGACGCAGAAATATTTTATCATATAACAGTGCTTATTTAAAACAAACCCAAAACTTTTCCTCTTGTATTTCAGCGGACAACTTTGTTTTTGTGTTTCATCCTTGCTCCCCGCTTCCTTTTTTCAAAAAATAATATAAAGTTTTTCCCTGATTCTGAAACTCAGAGCTGTCAATTGTCATGCTGTTAAAGCTTCAGATTAGTAAAGGACAATGTTAATCATTATTTGGCCTTGTATCTTTCTTTAGACTGTTACACAATGGCAGAGGATTTTGGGTATTTTAAATACTTAATGGAATTTACATCTCATTCACTAAGAATTTAAAATGGAAAATAAAACATTATGTGCAAAGTAATTCTGCATGATTTTCCCTTCTCTATTTTCTGTACCCTTTAATTAATAAATATGTTTCTTAGAGTTCTGCTGCTATCTTCTATGTTTGTGTGAGGTATCTTGTGGAATAATGTTGTGCACCCCGGAAATTTCAAAAGCGATTCTTTGTAGTTTTGTTTAGCTAATCTTTGCTGAATTAAATTGGGAGGGAGGCTTCCATCACCATCTCACTGTCACTTTTCCCAAGTTATGTTGAAGTGGGATGGAGCAGTGGTCTTTGAACTTTTAAAACTTTAAAGTGTTTACTGTTCCTATAAAAAAACCTCTGTGAAGCCATAGTTATACAGATGTTTGATGATTTTGTGAAGCTTTCTTGGACTTACTTTGTACCTTTCAAAGCCATTAGGGATTCTGGCATTGATTTCAACTAGAGCAGGATCTTGTATTACATTTGGTTTTTCCTTTGAGCTCTGATTGTTGTAAAAAGTTATGTCTGCATTCTGAGATACTAAAGAGAAGTCCTTTAAAACAACATTTTGGATCTATATGTACATATAGATACAAAAGTTGAATAAATTATAAAATGTTTAAGCTATAGAGTAAACATCAGAAAGTGATCTACCAAAGTATTTTTTTTCTCAACATCTCAAAGCAATTTAAGTCTGTTCTGTGTGGTTTATAATTATTTTCTTTCCCTCTCCTTTTTTTTGACAAGGTTACTGTATGCTGCCCAGGGAGTACAAAGCACATATTCATGCATGTGGGCCGTATGAGCAACCTGTCTAACTTCTACTTAGGCCCTCACTTAGGAAAGATTATGCAGAAGCTTAGCTTTATACGTGAGTGGTCTGATTGTTTTCAGTGGAAGTAGCTAAAGTGGTGGAGTTAAGCGCACAAACAAGTTTTAGCTGTTTTACTGAATGCAATTCAGAATTTCTCCACAAAGTGTCATTGGCATATAGGAATAACTTCACAGGACAAAATTCAACCACTGCTCTTTGTAGCGTGAATCCTTTAAAATGTGGCTGCAGGTGAATTGCTGAGTGGAGCTCCTGGCGGCATGTTGCTGCATACACTCCAGGGGAAATAAGGACATATAATTTCTACTAATTTTTCTTAACATCTCTGTTCTGCTTTTGTGTGTTTTACTTAACTGCATGATGTTTTTCCGTGTTCACTTGGATACACGGGCACTCACATGATACAAATGTATTAACGATCTGTGCAGTTTGGGGTCCACTTTTCATTGTAAAGTGTGGTGGGTTTTTTTTTCCCTGCTTTTTAAATTGCAAACTTTAGTTGCTCTGAGCTTAGTTAAACTGGCAGAGTTAAGCTGTACAGGATTGAAAAACAGCCAAAGTATTGGCGGAAGTGTCAGATGTTGACATTTTTGTATGATAACACCTTTACTGTTGTTTCTACAGCTTCACTGAGGATGGGGACTAAAATTAGCAAGAAAATCTTCTTGTCACTAAGTTGTGTCCACCTGCAGGACCCTTTTATTCATGCTGCGTGGTTGTCTTTGCCCCAATTCTGTATGTAGAGTGGGCCTAAGGGTTGGAGTGTGGTGGGAGTTGCCAGCTCCTGGGTGTCTGTATGTGAGAGAGATCTTTCCACAGAAGGAAAATTTTCATAGAATTCACATTTTTCATTGACCAAATAAACAAGCAGCTCTTGATTCGGGCTGGGTGGGAAGGCTTCAGAGTGGAATGGCGAAAGATCGAAACAACAGATATCTAATGGTTTTCTTCTTCCTTCTGTCTTTCATCTCTGTTCATCGTGAAACAAAGTCATGTGAGATGGGTTTGTTTTTTTTTGTTCTGTTAACTGCGTAATGCAGTGCTTTGGTATGATTCACATACACGTGTATAAAAATATCTTCTTTTTTTTAAACTTTACCTTTGTGTGAATCTTTTTCATAAAACCAGAGGTTTGTGGGAGGGGCAAGGGGGAGTTGGGAAGGAAGAACCTCATTGCCATCAGGTATGGAAAGGTGAGAAATCATGCCAGATAATAATGTTTTAAGTTACAAAACTGACAATGACATTGATACATCACCTTATTTATTTTTACCTTTTGTTAAGATTTAACTATAATTCAAACTACTCATTTCCATCTGGAATGGCTAAAATTAAAGAAATTGGAGAATCTTTTTCACTTGGAAGTTAACATAGTGCTGTTAAGTAACTGATAACATGTATTGTTAAAGACTTTTTTTTTTGTGGTTATGAAAAACATCTGTCTGCTTCAGCCCTGTACAAGATTATCTCTGTTATGCACACACACCATTTTCACTGCCTCACAATCTATGTGCAGAATTTACATGTGGGGTGGTTTGTTTTTTTTTTTTGGGGGGGTGCTAAGGGAGCTTTCCTTTCTTCTGTCTGTGTTGACATGCTGGCTCAGGTTTTCTGTCACTTTTAAGTTATCGCCAGTATTTGGCGAAAATTAGATGGGTAAAAAAGGTAGATAGAGGCATCACTTTGAGTCAGTAACCTTGATTCTTGCCCTGGACTGCAACTTATGCTGGGGCATGGAAA
>NW_010399521.1:4902-13779 GCF_000710305.1 Buceros rhinoceros silvestris
AAGAGTGTTTCAACCGTTTTCCGTAAGGGTACGCCATTTGCTACGGGGTTTTGAACAAAGAGCAAAGTTGATGTCCTTGACATTGATTTCTGAAAGAAAAGGTGGTATGTTGTCCTGAAGGCATTGGAGCAGAAAGGACTGTTGTTGACTTCCTTGCAGA
This sequence comes from Buceros rhinoceros silvestris, assembly GCF_000710305.1. Taxonomy (NCBI): domain Eukaryota; kingdom Metazoa; phylum Chordata; class Aves; order Bucerotiformes; family Bucerotidae; genus Buceros; species Buceros rhinoceros. The sequence continues at coordinate 5,063 of NW_010399521.1, forward strand.
CTTTCTGTGAAGTGTTTGGCAGTTGACTTGGAACAAGATCCTCAACAAAAGACAGGTGCTGAAGGGACTTCCAATCTAAGTTTAAGTCTTAAAGTGTCCTCCAGCTTGCGTTTAAAGTTCTTGGAGGCCTACATTTTCACCAGAAATTCTCCCTAGGTGCCTAAATACCTGGTTTTATATGTGTTCAGATTTATTGGTGCTTAAAACCTCAGTTTTGCTCATACCAAATCATTCTTTTGTGTCCTCTCTGTGAGTGCTCCCAGAACACACCAGCTGGACTGAGCTCTGCAGCTCTCTCTGTAGTAGTTGGGGAGCAATGTGGTATTTTACAGATTAGAAATCAGCATTTGGGATAGACAAGTTTGTCTCGTCATGCCTTCATGCTGGGTGTCTTTAGGTAAAAGTGGACTCTGCCAGGTCTAATAGTCAAGTGCCAAGGTGCTCAGTGCTGCTTCACCTGACCTTTTTGTGTATATAGGTTACCATATCCTTAGCTAAATTTTGAAATAGTTAAGAGGGCTGTTTTTCAGTGTAAAAAAAAAAAAAAAGACGACTTTAGGACACTGTAGGATGTTAGAATTCATACCTATGAGGCCTCTTAATCTACATTATTAGAATTCCTTTTAATCCTTATTGCTTTTAATCACATTATAATTTTGTGCATTACACAGTAACAGCATTGGAACTGGTAGCTGGACATCTTGGTCTGCAAGACAGTTGGTTTTGTTTGCTGTGAACGGCCTTGGGGTCAAGAGACATGATAAAAGCATACTGCATGCTTAGGGTGTTTTCGTTTGGTTATTTGGATTGTTGTCTGCCACCAGGAGCATTGTTTCTATTAATTTGTTCTTTGTGGGTTTCTGAAGAACGAACAGTTTAATTTCTTTAGATAATTTTAGACTCAGCTGTAATCTCAAAGCTCACGTTCAACAGAACAAAGCTAGTTTGATTTACTAGTCATCTTTCTGGCCTTCAGACTGAAGGTGAAGTGGATTCCAGAGTGGAATTGGAGTAAGGGTTATGTCTGTTTAGAAACATGATCACTGGATATTTCCACAGATAGCTGTTAATGGAAAAGCCAGATAATTTCTTCTATAGAAGGACAGATAGTTAATTAAAAATACTAGCTGACATTTATAGAGAAGAAAGAGGATCCTATGATTTCTCTGCATAGCCCTGCTGTAAGAACCTAAATAATTTACCACTAGAGCACCAGTTCATCTTTAGAAAGAGGTTTATGCTGTTCTTTCCATTCACTTACCTTGAAAAAACTCTCCACATCATAGTAATCATGTCACCATTTCCATCAACCCATTCATATAGGTATTTGGGTTAGTAGGTCACTGAAACAGATTGAGAGGTAGTAGCTGTAGGATCCTCTTTCAAATGCCATGACAACTAATACGAATTATAATATTGACATTATTAATTATATGTACTCCCAGAGGCTAGGCATATGCTTTGATTGAAAGGTAACGTGAAAGTTATTTGGCACATTGAAAATAAAATGTGGCTAGTAATCCTTGGTAAGCAAAGATTATTTACAGTACACACACGTTCTGAATTCATATTTTTGGGTTGAAAGTGATGTAGGAGAGGAGGGGATGAGGGTTTGAGCAAGTTGCTATGTGTTTGAACAGTTCCTGAGAATATTGCTTAGGTGCTGGGAAGTCTGAAAGGGCAGAATTTCCCCCTCTATTTGGGCAGTTCTTATGGTTCAGTTACCATTGTGAGCCTAGTTTTCATGTGTTTCCCTGCTAGAAGCGTGAGTTAGTAACTTATTAAAGGAACTACCTGGCATATCTTTGATAGGTTTTCATATTTTTCTGGTCAGTGGATAAGTTTGTGCATTTGTGCGGTAGCCATTAGATGAGTCCTTTCTTTTAACTACTGTAAGAACTAGAACAAAAAGCTTGGGGAAGTACCTAACATTTTACTCATCCCTCAATATCTGGATGAAAGCAAATGATATGTTTACTGGCTGGACTGATACCTACTAATTAAGCCCATTTTTTAGAGTCGACTAGATAATGTGCAATCGTAAAAACAAACTGCTCAAAGAGAAAACCAAAGCCCTAATGTATGCATTACATGTTGTTTGGTCTATCGAAGTCGTCATCGACTGGTCCTCTGTGTCTAACTGGTTGAGCAGGTCTTTGTTCTGCGGGAGTAGTTACGCTTTCAAAAGATAATTCATTAAAAGCTGAAGTTTGTGAAAGATGTTTTGAAACTAGAACAGAGTACGTTAGCCCTTGAGTTATTTTATGTAGGTTTCATATTTTACCAAGTGCAGGAAACAATTTGTCAAGACAAGAACTCTGGAACTGAGTCACCTCTTTTTTTTTTTTTAAAGGTCAGGTTGTTTGTGTGAGCAAATATCAAAGGTGCCATATCAGCTCAGATCGAAGACCCATCTGGCCTAATGTCTCACTGCAGCAGTGGCTGGTCCTTAGGAAAGAGCTGAAAGAAACAGAATTTGAATGGATTTTCCCTATTCTAGTTTCTGGAAGTCAGCACTTTAACAGCTTGATGATGGGGTTTGTTATAAGATCTTGGAAATAAACTGTGTCAGTTTGAGTTGGTCAACTGAAAAACACAAGACTAAGTTCTTCAGAGACATCTGAGTAGTTGTGTGATACGTGTGTTTGCTCTAGAGAAGCTGTGTTCACTTTTCCTCACTATGTCATACAGTTTGTGTATATACTACTTCTGTGTACTTCATTGGAATTTCTGCCATTACTTATAGTATCAAAGTAAAATTTGTCTGAACTGTAGAAATCTTAATCCCTTCTTTGCACACCAGTAAAATTCACCAAAAAGCTAATGTCAGCACTGTGGGAATGTAAGGTTGATTTAACCTCTAATTAAGGCTGATTTAAAGAGCAGTCTGATCTGAAAAATTAATATTTAGGTTCCTTTAAAATTTTTGGGACTAACATCCGGCCCTGGTGGTTCGTTCAGTATGTCTCTACTGACACTTCAGGATCAGAGAATTCTCTGTAAAGCAGCTTTGTTCTCGGATAGTCCCTAGGTTCCTCTGGTGAATGTGAACGCACAGAATTCATTTAGCTTTTCTCTTATGCCCTTACCTTCTTTGAATGCTTTGTTCTTCTTCCTTTGGTCCCAGAGACTGGGACCTGGCAGGATTCCTTGGCCCTGTGCTTTTAAAAGCTTATATAATTTTTATGTCTTTAGAGAAATGCTGGGGTTTTTTTGTTTGTTTTTTTTTTTTTAATAGTCTTTGTTGGCCTGCGTTATGGTATGACTTCTGCATTTCTGGGATTTGAGTGTCCTTCGGTTTCTGTATTTTGGATACCATTTCCAGGTCTTGCAGAACGTGTTTGTTCCTTGTGGTTTTGTTCTTTACCAAAAAGGTATGAGTGTGGAATGTTGAGTAAAATATTTTTTGTATGGATTAGTACTCTTCCTTTGGGTGCTTATCTAGGAAGTGGCTTTTATTTATTCTTTAGTTGTTTTTAAGGTTCTACAGCTTTTGAGGCAATGAAGAGAAAGAAGATGACTGCAAATACCCAGTAAGCAAAAGTGTTTGTCTGACCCCTGCAGTTCTTTTCTGGTTTCCATCAGTTTTTCTTCTATGTGATAATGTGTAAGAAACTGTAAGAGTGCAATAACTGTGGTTCAGGAAATGTTGGGGGTTTCACATTCACGGAGATATTTTTATTAAAGTATTAAACAAACACAGAAACTTTGGGATGATCCTAACTAAGGCTTTTTGTAGTGGTTGCTTAAAGGCTTGGAGGCTTGAGTTCATGTCTTGACTCAGCTCATGGGCTCCCTAGGGATGTGTCTTCATAGTATTCTGGAAGCAGAACTTGCTCTGGAGTCTTGAAAGTGTTCAAAGTCTGCTGGAAACCATTTGAAAGCGGTTAGTGTGGTGCCAAATTAGCTAGTTCTGCTAAGAAGTGGTTAGAGCTTCATGCTACCGGTTTAGACTTTGTACCCTGCTTGCTTTGTTCAGAAGCTTGCAGTCATCTGGGAGCGTGGGCAAAGTTCACTCTTGTCTGCTTGGTAACTAATAGGTAGAAGCATCTTCTGTGACCTTCAGAAGTATATCTTTTTCTTTTTTTACTCCCATTCCTCCTGTAGAAAAGGATTAATGCTTCCTTACTTCAGAGTTTTGCTTAAAGTTCTGCTCGAATAGTAGAATGATGAAGCTTTTAAATGGTTGGGGGTGGGAGCTGAAACGCATTGGGCAAAACCTGAGTTGAGCCTGGCATATTTCCCTAAACCCTTTCTGATAGTAGTAATTGTATTAGCTTGTTTTTGTTAAGCGAACAGCTGGTGAATCTGCTTAATTTTCACCAGATGGTCTTCTGAGTTATGTAGAAACAGAGAAGCATTCTCATCTCTTCATTTAGATGCTTGCAGTAGGTGACCTTTCAGTTTGTGTCCCAGTCAATATGCCTGGATGGTTTTTTTTTTTGTTTGTCTGAAACAGAAAGAAGTAAAAATTAATTTAATAACCAGGGATGACTCATAATATGACCAGTCTCATTACAGCAGTAGGGTTGTTGCAAGGTTAGAATGACGGGGGATGCCACAGAGGGGCATGTATGTAGCTGGCATTGCAGTTGGTGGAGATGGTCCTGGGACAGGTGGGACTCTGGGATAAGAAGAGCCAAGGTACCAAAATATCTCGGTTGTGTATGTCTGAGTGTGCTGAATGTCTTGATAGCCCAGAGGGGAGTTACACATGGATTGTAAATCTGATGATATGTACTAAAGCCTTTACTCACTTGGCTGAGCATATTGGTTTAACTTTACTTGGTTTTTGGGGTACAAGAGTTATGCTTTGTTTCAGTTCCTTTGAAGTAATTACTGTTGCAACAGTGTATGTGTGAAATGTCAAGAAAATTTTCTCACTTACTGATATGTCATAGGTTAATCAGTGTCCTAAAGCTTTCTGGGTTTGAGTAGATGTCTAGCAGATACGATCTGTAGCCGTTCTTGGCTGCTTTATAGACTTGTAATTATTACCTTTTATTACTGAGCCATTCTTCTCGTAAGGGATGGGAAAAGGAAGCAAGGTACTATGTTTTACTCTGGAAACGGGAAATCAGAGCTGGATTGTTTAAAAATCCTTCATCCACAAACCTGTTTTTTATTAGGAATGCTTAGAAAGGGAATTACAGATTCTTCTAGCAGAAGTTGTAGCCACATAGTGGGCTGGCGTAGTATGCTGGGGGACTGAGGGAGGCCATTCTTCCCTTCTACTTGTTACTGGTGAGACCGTTACTACCAGGAGTACTGTGTCCAGTATCAGTCCCTCCACTGATGAGGTGGAGCAAGTCTAGTGGAGAGCTGCCTAGGAGGGGAGGAGGCTGGAGCGTGCTTTGTGAAAGGTGAGGTTAGGGGAGCCGGAAGAGAAGGACAAGGGGGTGGCTAGTTGCTGTCTCAGCTGTACAGTGGGTGATAGCAGAGAATACAGATTCAAATTTCTCTTGGAGTTGCACAGGCTGAGGATGAGAGGCAGTGGGTAGAGGTTACAGCAAGCAAAATTATAATTAAACATAAGGAAAAACATTTTCTCAGTGAAGGTGGTGGAGCGCTGGAACAAGCTGCCCAGAGAGGCTGTAACCTCTCTATCTTTGGAGGTAGGCAAGACCTGACAGGAAGCTGGAGTATGTCTGTGAACTGATCTATCTGCTTGTAACTGAAGAGGTGAATAAACCAGCAAACTAAATGTTGGTTATATTGCAGGGAGATAAGTAATATCCTTTGCTATATCTCATCTGCTCTTTAGAACAGCTCTGAGTATTTTTGTGGTTTATGCTATTAACCTGGAGAATTCAGCCATGCTCCTGAGCGGGTTAGTGGCCTGTACTTAAAAAGTGTTTTCCATGCTCCTGGTCTTTCTGATCTTTTGAAAGGTAAGTTACCAAAGAGATAATTAGTTGATTTTAATAATATTTGTTCTTTGCCAGTGTTTTTCACTTCTCTTCAAAACCTTATAAATCGTTATGGACTAGAGTTAGCTCTAGTCGCACTGCTGTATCTAGTGATAAAAATTTATTGGGTACTTTCAGAAGTAATTGTTTCCTAGGGTGCCGTCTGTGCTACTGCAGTGGATGGAGGTTTATCGATGCTGGCTTCCTGGGGTTTTGTAGGAGATCCCAAAGGGTGAAACCTTTTCTTCCTCAGTGATCTCACCTGCTGAATCTTTTGGTGCCTTAATGTTGTTTCTTTGGGCATTGTAGTTTTGTATAAACACTAAAAAGATGGACTGAGCTGCAGTTACAACAAAATGCTGATGACAGAAAGCATTTTTCTCCTTTTTCATCCAGCGCAGGACAGTCTATATCAGCTGTTTCAGTGTTAGAGGACTGGGCATCAGATTGAATCACAGTAGCTTAGTCTTATTCTGAGACAGATGGACACAATATTGGCGAGAGGAAAAAAGTCTGTAGTTGACAACTGGTGTGACTTTACCCTGGAGATCAGTTGTCTGAGTTTGTTGCTGTTCTGGGTTATGGAGCTCTTTTATTGTTTTGGTTATGTGGACTGAGCGTGGTACCTGTATCTGCATGTGCTCTAAACTGCTGCAGGAGGCTGCAGCTGAGGATGTTAACTGCAGAGTGCATGCGGAGATTACTTAGGCACAAAGTGCAATTTCCCCCCCCCCCCCCCAGCTGACTTTTACAGGGGAGGCTGGCACACTGTTAATTCACAGCCATCTGTCTGCCTGATTTTAATGGGCCTGAACCTGTTGTGCAAAATGTTCTAGGCTAAACTCTTGTTTGGGTTTGCTTAGCCCCAGCTGACTTTTACAGGGGAGGCTGGCACACTGTTAATTCACAGCCATCTGTCTGCCTGATTTTAATGGGCCTGAACCTGTTGTGCAAAATGTTCTAGGCTAAACTCTTGTTTGGGTTTGCTTAGAAATGGTTCCTGTTTGGAGAAAATATAGTCACTGTTGGTAGTCAAAGGAAATGCGGAGCTGTTCAACAGAAATGTTGAGAGGGGCAGACGAAGTCCTTCCTCCATATACAGCTACTGGCTGTTAGGCTGAGTGTGGTGATCTGGATACTTTTGACTGCTGCGTTTTGCCTTGTCGAGAAGGGGAATGGTGCCACAGGTGAGAAATTCTGCCTTGCTGCCAAATACCATTTGCTCCCAGCTTCTGTGCAACAACTGCCACCCACTATCCGTCGGGGCAACAGTAGCCTGACTCTGTATTTGAGTCAGCAACAGCTGTCTGCTGCTTTCTCAGCTTTTGCAGAAGTAACAGCCCAGCTCTCTGTGTTAGGAGCAGCAGTTGTCCCTTCCAGCTTCGCTATGAAGCAACTGCCTGGATCTCTGCAGCAGGTGCTGGAGGAGCATTTTCAACAGCAGCTGCTGCCAGATGGGGAAGTCAGCTGCTTTCCTGTGATGTGGAGGTAGGCTAAAGCCTGTGCAGTTGAGGTGGGGGGGGTGGTGGTCACAGAGGGTCTCAAAACCCACATCCAGCTGTTACTGCTGCTGGGGTCAGACCACCCTGCAGGGGATTTAGAAGAGCACGTCTGTCATCCTGCCTTACAGCTTTTTGGAAGCACCTCCTAGGTTTGTCTTGAATGCCGTTAAGTCTGGAAGTCTGTTTCTGACTTTTCTCTTGCTGAATTGTTTCTGCAGTGGCTACTTCATTTATGTAACAGTAGTTAAGGTTACTGTGCCAGTTAAACAGGACCCTTGATGGTTGGCTCTCCATCACTAAGGTAATGGTTAATCTGCGAAGCCACCTGCAAAAAAATTTGGAGAAGAACTCTGAAATACTATAATATGCAAATCTAAATCTACTTGGTAGAAACACTTACCTGGCCTGGAAAAGCAGGATGCTAAGAAAATTGTGTTAACATTCAGTAACTTTAGCTACAGAACCTGATTTTATACATCCAGTGTAAAGCAGTAGTTTTCTCATGTTCATATGCATTTTCCTCTTGTGTGGTCTGAAAAAACACAGAAGAGGCTGCGCAGTCTTTGGAGCTGCTTTCCTAGATTTAGAAGAAATGCAGAGAGAAGGAGGAGAAGGAACTTACTCTGCCTTTTCTTCACTGAAGAGAAGATTATTCAGTTTCTTTTTGATGCGTAAAGGTTTAGAAATCAGTGAGTCTTGAAGGTTTTATCTTTACCGTGGTGGTTCGTTTCTTCCAGTTTGATGACCTAGAGAATGTGCTGGTTGTTGACTGCATCAAGAGTTAGCATTATTCTGGTAGGAGTTTTCTTCTAAAATATTTAATAACTTTTACTAAGTAGGACTTCCTTGAAAATAAAGCTGAGTAAAATCTGTGAATAATAATTAAAATTACCCTCAACTAGTATCACTTAGTGATGAAGGTGTGTTTTTGCATCTGTGGAGCTCATCGACTTTGTTATATTTTGAAGGTTTCTTGTCCATTTCTGTTCCTATTCCTTTTTTGTTTGTTTTGTGCTTGGGTAGAATGAGAGGCATAAAAATGAGCAGAAAATATGTACATATTGTAAATAAGTAAACCCAATGACTTTTAGTCTGCCTTCTGGGTAAGTCTCCTGGACTCATACCGATGACATTATTCCAAATTTCAAGCCAGGTAACATGGAAAGAAGTCCATCAAAAGAAACTCTTAGATTCCATCCACAGGAAAAGCTTAAATCAGCCTTTGCAATTTGGGATGAAAGACAGGCCCACAAGGAACCAGACTTTGTTAATTTTGATGCTCACAGAACTTGCTGGTTTCCTGCGT
>NW_010399521.1:13870-25918 GCF_000710305.1 Buceros rhinoceros silvestris
CCTACAGAAAACAAAGGCAGAGCAGGTGAGGCTGCTCTGGTCTAGCCTACTCTTACAGAGTCCTTGATGTCAAGTCCTGCTTGCTGGTGAGGGACTACCTGTCCTGTGTGCTTAATTCCTTAGCGAAAAGTAAAGACATGCAGACCGGATTATTTTATTGAATTTATCTTGCATGACACGATGCAGATAAAAAGAAGCAAACGTTCATTTTTAGTTGCCTGGTTGTTTATTTTTTGGTCTTACCAATGGATTATGACCTGAGGCAGGGATTTTTATGTGATAGCGTGTGGTGTCTAAATGTTGAAATATTATTCTGAAGAATCTTAATTTGCTGCAACTGACATAACAGGGTGTGAGGAAGATCTTGGAATGTCTGTGTTGTGGTTGCATTGATAAGTAGTACTCATTCATTGTTGTCATTCAGAAATGTTTGTTTTCTGGTGTATTGACAACTAGCAAAAACAGTCCATCTGGAAAGTGAAACCTTAGTTTTGGAACTCCTCAAAATCAGATGTTGAAAGTGATTGTGAAAGCGGTCCAAGAGTTTTCAACAAAACTGATTTTCTTGGGTATTAATAATTTTGATGGTTTTGATTTTTCGTTAGTGCCTACACCTGTCCAATCCCATCACCCAATGACTCTGCATTGCTAACAGAGCAAGAGTGGCATGCTATTTTAGGTCGTAAATCACCAACAAGATGATTTAGGAAGGGTGCAGGCGTACAACTGAATTAGTTGCTTAATTACTCTGCCTCCGCTGTGATGAGGTAACTCCTTTCACTGTGTGCTCTGGCAGAAGGGTAACATAGTTTTGATGGTTTATCTCACAATAGGAGTACGCCACAGTGAGCTGAATTGATGGTCTGAGTGTGTGCACATGGACAGTTGCAAGTCAGCTGAGCTGCAGGGGTGATGTGAAGAGGGGATAACTAAAATAGGTATTTGAGCCCCAAATTCTATGTACCCTCTCTTTAACTTTGTCTGCCCAGCCCAGAGTTGAAACACCACAGTGCTGGTCAGGTTCCTGTTGTAGGCTGGAATACAATTTAGTTTTTGCATAGATCATGCAGAGTTTGCAGGGCTGGTAAATGAGAAATAGTGACTCGTTTTTTCTGTACGGACCAGATTTTTAAGTGTGTTTCACTTAACTGTGAACAAAACTTCAGCCTGTCACTTCTGCAAAGCTTTTTCTCAAAATAAGGCTTCTTTGCAGCAGTGCCATTGACATCAATTTCAGCAGCAGGTTTATGGTAGTATGAACCCTGATTTCAGAATTGACAAACTCAAGTCCTTCACTCCTCAAGCTTACCTGGTGTTAGAGTATCTAACCTTTGCATGTGCTAGGGAATGTGGTGAAATATTGTCTCATTTTTAACTCCAGAAGTATCTGTAAGGAGTCATGGAAGAGAAGGCAAACTGATGCTTCTGAAGAGCAAACTACCCTTAAAAATTTTTTTTAGCACTGCCAGTGTAAAGTGGGTGAAATTCGGTGTTAACGCAGAATGCTGTGAACAGTGGAAGAAGTTTTATTTTGTTCCAGAGAGAATCAATCTGGCCATGAGAGCACTGCAGATCAATAAACACTGCTGCCTTCTCTCTGCAGGCAAAAAAAATCTCTTAAGTGTTGTCTTGCAATCCTCAGAGTCCTCCAGACTGGTCCACTTTGTGTGGACATACTGCATGTAATGCTTCATAAATGTGGAATTCTTCAGCACTGAATTTGGGAAGAGAGAATTCGCTTTGAATTTCTCTGTGATTTCTTTTCTACTTTTTATTTCTTTATTGTTGTAAATTGGGAGAAAAGTCAAAGCATGGAAAATGTATGACCTGATGGCTTTTTATGTCTTTAGAGGGGAAAAAAAAGTGTCTGTTTTTGTGCCTAGCCCCTTTTTCCCCTTATCACATAAAGGCAAAACAGGACTATGTATCTTTGGAATTGGGAAAAACAGATCTGTTTGCTGCTGTTACCTAATTCTGTGTTACTAATGTTAAAAGGTTGCATTTTTCAAATGTAGTTTTATATAAACTTTATATAAACTTCTTTATCTATAACTGTGTGGTAGAGCAGAAGGAACGTGATCATGCTTCACATCTTGTAAAAGTCTGAACTCCTCTTGTGTGCTTGAACATACAGGGCATAGCTTTGATTAGGATGAAAGATAAATTCCAGAAAGAAACATAACTGTTTCCATTTTCCCCCGCTGGTGAAATATATCTGATATTCTTCAGTGTGAATGGTGGCAGTTATGTGGCAGAGTGAATAGCAGTGCTCTGCCTGCTGAGGTTGAACAGATGAAAAGTTGCAGGTATCAAAAAAAGAAAGCGGGAGGCTGCATCAAGGTTTATGCCGACTAGGGGTGCTCTCTTGTATTTGGAATTAGCTCAACTTGCAATATGTTTTGTGTGATGTTATCGCAACTTTAAAAATGCTATTGTATTAGCTTTCTTGAACTAGGTAAAGCCAGGTGAAGCTAGAACAACATGCAAGTGTTCTGTCTGAGAGGAAAACATTGTCCATGTTTCCTGATATAGTCTTAATTTTAAATAGTTTCACAAGGGCTGCTCATTTGTACATGCACTATTAGGTTGGTGCTTTAATGATCAAGAATTCCTACTTGCTATCTTCTTTTCCTCTTATGGTGTGCTGGGTAACACCCAAAGCAAGTAGGGATAGAAGATGATGGTGGAGGCAGTAAGGTTTATCTGTGTGTTTCTGGCTTCAGACAAAACGTTTCAGCCATCTCGAACATCGTTTTAAGTATTAAGTGTTTTTATGCTCCCTTTTAAGGAAGCGTGAGTGTTTCATAGTTTTGAATGTAGGATCCTCAAAACGCTTTACAGGACAGCACTATTGTCCTAATTTTACAAAAACCTATTTTTTCTTGCTTCTCTAGGTGGCTTTCTCAAGGTTACACAAGAATCCTTTCGTGGAACAGGGAATTGTATCCAAACGTTTGGTGTTTAAAATTTGAAATCTGATTTCTGGATTACCCTCTCTTAACAGAAACGAAAAGACCTGTACCTTTCCTGTCATTCTGCTGAAATGAATTAACTTACAAGTATTAAAACTGTTGATTTTGATCAATGCTTTTAATTCCATTTACTGCTTCTTTTTCTTTTTAGGCATGTACTGGTATTGAAAATATTGATGAAGCTATAACATTGCTTGAACAAAATAACTGGGATTTAGTGGTAAGTATTCTAAGAAAATGAGTTCATAGATCAACTTCACGCAGCAACGATGTGCCATCTTGCAAGACAGCTCTTATTCACATTTGGGGGTATCTTTTATGGCCGGGGCAAGAAGGTTATGTGCAGACTGTTTCTGGGCTGTTAACTCATTGCCAAGGTAACATGATACTGAGTTGTATGTACACTGGTATATTCTGATTTTCTTCGCGCCTTTTTTGATTTGTTTCTTTTCCTTTAAATCAAGATTCCATCTTGCGGTTAGTTTTCTTTTTGCTTAATTTGATGTAAATTAATTATGTTAATTGTATGTGTAATTTTGTAAGTAGTATTATTAAGAGTAGCATTTTTAGAAGACATCTAGTGTATATACACTAGATTTTTTTTTAGAATTCAGGTGTCTATGGAAGAAATGGAAAGTAATGCAACTTCAATATTTCATATGCTTTTAGGTTAAAAATAAGATAGTTGCTCTTTTGTCGTTAGTTGTTGTGCAGAATTGGGATTAAATTGAGATTAAAGCCATACCTTATTTAGATTGGGTCAGTCTCAGTTAAACACACACAATCACACCAAGAAAGAAATTAGTCCTAAAAAAAATGATCGTCTATTTTGTAACAAGGTTCAATATGCGGATAAGTAGGAGGAAACCAATAAAACAAGCAAAACAGTCTTAGGTATTTCAAGAGTCTGCGTAGAATTGTAAAAAAGGGAGTGAAACCCAGATCATACTAATCCAGCAGGGAGTTAGAAGAATGAAGAGGAGAGAAGAAAAGGAGTTGCAACCTTGAGAAAGAATCGAGATCTCTTCGTTAGGCAAGGGATTTTAGCATTTCAGAACTCAAAACGGTACATGAGAAAAGGCTCACAACTTAGGAGAAATGTAGCATTTTTTCAATTTTAAAATTAAAAATGTATGGTCCATGTGTGGTGGTTTTTATTATTTTGTTTTTGGGTTTTATGCCTTTTATTTACTAGTCAATGATTCAGTGCCAAGAAATTGGAGAAGAGGAAAGGCTTTGTTTTGACTGAGCCAAAGGTCTTGGAGTTTTTTAGCTGAGGTGAAAAATTAAAATCCTTCTGCTTGACACTAAATATTTAATTCAATGCCGAACAAAACGTGTCTTTGTACAAATTGTGAAGACAATAGTGAAGTAACGATGAATTTGGTAAGAGTTCCTCCATCATCCTTTGAGCACCAGTATCTTGGGTAAATGGGAACATCCTCATCACTGTCTTCTCTAATTTCTCTTTGTGTCATAGGTCTCATTCAGAGCTTATTTCAAACTATAATTGTTTATAAACATGACCTGTAGTAGTAAAATACAGTCATACAGATGTTCAGGGGTTTTTTTGGGGGGGTTGTTGTCATAAAATGTGGATTCCTTTACTTCCATGATTTTGTGAGTAAAATCGGAGCTCTATATTTCATCAGGAAAGCTCCTGTGAGGAACCCAGGGTAATATGAAGTAGAAAACTAAGCAAGTCCCTTTAGGATGTGGCCAACCGTTTTGCAGCATTAGAGAAAAACCCAAGAACGTAAGTGAAGGAAGTTCTTGTCTCCAACAGATTGCTTTCTTGCTCTTCGTTTAGGCTGTCTGTATCTCAATTTCATTTTCCTGTTTGATGCAAAAAGTCGTGCCCTGTCAGAGGCTGTGCTAGGGACCCAAGCTGGAGATCCCCTTGAGCACCTGTTACTACTTGAACTCTGTGAGACTCAATTCAAGGGCGTTGTTATTTCTTTGGGACTTCAGCCAGAACAACCAAGAGCAACTAGTCCTGGTGAGCTGGACAGCAGAAGGATCCTCAGACAGAAACAGTGAAGTGCTCACTGACATGGGTTGACAGAGAAGTTTATCAGAGTGCGCAGACAGAGCAGAGGTTGTACAGCTCAGCTCGCACAGCAAGTTTCTAATGTCATGCTACAATTACAGTGTTTCTGTGTAATCTTTTTTAAGAATTTGTTTGCACTGATAGAATACTCCTGCTGCTGATTTTCTCTATACATTTTTTTTTTCAGGTCTTGCTAGTAGATTTTAGTATCAGTGGTTAAAACGTCACCAGTGTTTTTCCTGAAGTAATGCTTCAGTGAGTGTCACTGTGTTTTGTATCTTTTGGACATTTGGTCTTTACACAAAGCCAAACCTGAATGCTGTGTAAGGACCTCCTTTCTTGGTTTAGTTTTTCTAATAGACACTTATGTTCTTTTATTCAGAATTCATCTGAATTCTTTTTTCAGTTTAGAGCTGAAATAACAGCTTCCTGTTTTTGAACTTTTAAAGGTTACCTGTCCCCAGTTAGAAGTAGTCTTCATGTCTATTCTTTTGATGGGCTACTTTAAGACAATATAAACTGCCATTAATTTATCTTTGACTTGGAACAAAACAAATCAGATTTAAATGCTCTGAGCTGTATATGTTTTACAGTGTTCAAATCATGTTTGTTGCTGTTTGAGGTGATTTCAGAAACTGTCTTTCATAGGTGTTCACCTGGTTAGAATCACATTGATCGTGAAGAGCGCTGCAGAGGAATTCATATGCTGTAAAAGCGTATGAATTGCTTGGTGGCATCATGAAGCCTAATCTTGCCAATAATTAGTTCTGCACTGCTGCATATGACTTGACCTTTATGGTGATCTGCTGCATATATAACAGCTTAGGGTTTTTTTCTGCATTAGAATATTGTTGCCTAATTTCTAGACTTATTATAGATTGGGCGATGAAATGTTTCAGATGTTCCGTGAGATACAGAAGATCAAGATAGATAATACATTGATCTCTTCAGGCCACCTTCTTTATGAAATGGTTCTGTCATAAATGAATCCAACTCTCTTAAGCCTGCAAGGATTGCAGATATGTTATTTCCTGAGTGTCATTTCTTTGAGCTCTATTAATTTACAATCATTTTTAACATCTGAGGAGAAGCAGAAGTTAGGAATTTCTGTCCTTTGTAAAGTCTGATGGTTTCATAGCTTTCCCATTTAAATGATGATCTTCTGTTTTGGCATTTGCAGGTAAGGATGGCAGGATAAATGTATCTTAAACTCTGTGTTAAAATCAATAAAATAAAAGTATGAAAAATCCCCACTGTGTGTCTGTGAAAATGTTTCTGATGAGGGTACCTTTTTAAAGGAAATGCCCCATTAATGCAAGATAAGCTACTTGACCTTATGCGATATGAACCTTTGTATATGTAAGGTTATATATTACACAGGTAATAACTCTTTGCTTTTTTGAAATCAGATGCTTGCAACTGCATATGCAACCTGGTCTCCTCTACCTTTCACAGATTTCATTAAAAACTCAGATCCTTCATATATAGCATGACTTTATATTCTGTTCTGGTAATCAGAACAGGTTTTTGGAATGAAAAGCAGGATTCACCCTGCTTAGTTTTCTACTTTTTGCAGTATGACCATTTCTGTTGTTACTCCAGTTCACTTGTTTATTCTTATTTCATGTTTTCCAATAGATGTTTTAATGTAGGTACTGCTTAAACATCACTTTAAGAAAAAATATAAACAAGTTCCAGGGTGGGTTTAATCCCATATTCACTTCCCTGTATATGTGTGTATAATGATTATAAAAAAAAAAAATTCGTTTTTTTTTTCCAAAATATATTCTTAACATGACCTTCATGCCTTCCTGCTATACTTGGTTTTGTTATTCTGTTTTCTGGTAGAGGCTCAAAGCGCAGTATAACTTCAGTAAAACCAGCAGTTTAGTGCACCTGGAAATGTGAGGGCTTGCAGTTCCTGTTGTACACAACTTCCAAGAGTCAGCTGATAAAAAGCATTTCTGTACTTTGGAAAGAGAAGTTGTGTATTTTGAACATCTGTTTTTATAAAGCTTCAACTCACAACTATAGGTTTTTTCATTTGACTGCATAACTTACACACAAGGTGGTGGGTTTTTACATCTCTGTTCGAAACCTCTTAAAAATAGCTATTTGTCAGGCAGGAATTTTTTTTTTTAGTATCAGTACCCATTTTAATAATATATTTATATTTACTTCTATGTAATGTTGTCTTTTGGAAAGAAAGAAGAAAAAAAAAGGCAAAAAGAAAATGGAACTGAGAAAAATGAGCTAGAGCTTTGCAATTTTTCTATATTTCTGTTGGAGGTGCCAATTCAGATGGATTCCTAGGCAGAAAACGGGCCATTGACTCTTGACAGTTATCAACAATCTGTTATTTGTAGCTTTTATTGCTTTCTAACCAGTAACTTAGTTCTTTTGTTACAATGTGTAGTAAATCTCAGTATAACCTGGTAAAAATTAATACCCTAATGATGCTTTTTGTCTGTTTTTCAAACTGGTTTTCCCCGGAAAAGCTTTGGTGTGGTATCTGTTTGTGAGGTTTTTTGATCGATTTGAATTAGTCTGCCTCAGGAAACTAGGTGATTGAGTTTGGCAAACAGCCCTTTCTTTTCCTTAAACGTGGGACGGTATTGTCATACGTTTAGCAGCTCTCTTGTTTCGTCCCAAGTGGACTGTTTCAGTGACTGGAGAATCAGGACTACTCGCAGCAATGAACACAATCCCTGTGTTGGTCCCTTTTATCTGTCGACCTGCTGTTTTCTTTACTCCAAAGTTAGTCGCAAGCTGAATATGGCACATGATTGACAGCGCTCACTGTGGGACTGGTGGGATGCGCCTCTCCTAAGGGCTAGGTCGGAGGGATTTTCGCTGTTGGGAACATGGGCTTATCTGTGTTTTAATAACATTCTCCCTGAGGTCAAATGATCAGTCACATCTGCCTGTGGGAACCAGCGGTTTGTATCAGATTTTTTTAAGGAGCTTTTGAAGTTTGGTTTTAGACAGGTGTGCTGTGGAACATACTATTGTTAGCTCAGTCAGTTTATGCTTGCCGTTACTGCGCTGCGTTGCCTGGACAGCATTCAAACTGCTGCTGCCGGCAGAGCTGGGGAAGAAGGAAGCTCTGAGTTAGGTAACGACAACTGAGGCTGGTGGATGGGCATCCTGCTGGTGGAGCATCCTGTGGGCACAGTGCCTGTTCTCCAGGAAATACAGGAATTGCAGGTTTCTTGTGTGTCCAGCTGCAGCCTTAATCTCTTCTAGTAGGACACAATTAAATTGTATGTGACCTTTTGTTTTACTGTGTGTTTTGCACAGTGACTTTTCTTTATGCTCTGTTTTTTATGCAGCTGGGTGGTAGCAGAGATCAGCTAATTCTTAAAAAACCCACGATTGTTAAATTAATTTCTTTTATTTACTTTTCAATGTCTTCATCTCAGGTAAAACACGTTTCGTTTTTGTATGCTTTCTACATGTAAGACCCTATGAAATGTGCAGATCTATAGGCAGTTGTGAGCATCATTTAGGTTTCCACATAGCTGTATGCGCATTCATCTATTAAAGAAAAACAATCCAAAATAAAACACCACCTCTAATACTTGTGGAGGAAATGATTCTTTACTTGCAGAATGCATACCAAGAGTACTCCTTTGTCACCTGAGTAATGTGCCGTTGGGAAGGAAGATTACCTTTGCTAGCAGCAGGGCAGCCCCGTCTCCATAGTCCTACCAAATCCAAACTGCTTTCTTCTGAACTTTTAATAATGACAGTAGTTGATACCTAGGTGGTGCAGAAAAGTGTTCGATGTGTTGCCACTGTGATGGTCATTTCACATGATTATGATGAGAGCAGAGATTGCAACTGATCCTGTTGTGTGTCTGCATCAGTCATGGTCTGTTGCCTGCACGTGGTCTGTTGGATGTCAGAAAGTGGTCTGAGGAGCAACAGCAGTTTAAAATAAAACGGAGCCAAACCCAATGAAAACATCAGATACGCATTCTGACACATGCAAGGAAACAAACGTACAAAAGGGAGAGTAAAAGTAGCAAATGTTTAACTCATGTTCTAAACTTTTGATTGTTTTGAATACCACTATTATTTTATTACATAGGTTGGTCCCTTGGATATATTTTCCAAAGAATGTAGGTGGTCTTCGGATTTGTTTTCTTGTTTGGATGACCTTGTTTGCTTTTTCAAAAGAGGTTGAGAAACATTACGTGGATTGTGTTAACCCTGCTGTATCTTGTGATTTTTGTAAGGAAACCAACCCATGAAAGCTGTAGTCGGTGCAGTAGCTGCTGACACTGTGTAAATATCCAAGAATCTCAAGTTTCACAGTGTTCCCCCTGTAAGAGCAAGCCTGGGAAGGGGACAGTCAGTCTCTGGCTTGTCTGCAGAGAAAGATTTGCAAACTGAAATTAATTGCTCTCCTTGTCTGTAGTCTGCTATCCCCAAACTTTATTAGATTCCCATGGATCTTGCCTGGGACTGTTCAGGTACAAAAAGACCTCTCCAGATGCACTTCATCCCAACAAATAATAGCTAAATTCTGTACTAGATCCAGGGAGATGTTTGGTTTCTTCAGTTTATTTCTGTCTTTTTCTTTTTGGTTCTTAAGGCAGGTTCATAAGAAATACAAACTCTTCTTCCCCCACCCCTCAGGAGATTACTGTGTCACCAGAGCAAAGCCTCATCTGAGAAAGGTTGTTTAGGAGTTTGGTGAAAACAGTTTTGATTTCTTTAAATTGCTCCTTTGATGAGACATGGTGCTTATTTCGCATGAAGTCTTGACAGCCTCAGAGCTTGGGAATGCTTGAGCTTTGATTGTGGAAAACAGATGCTGTGCAGTGTCCTTCTTGTCTCTTATTTTCAAGGCACTGCTAAAATATGAAAATACTAACTTTATAAAATTATTTGTTTAGTATGTGACTAACTGTACTTAGGGCTGTCTTTGGTCACTGTGTTTAAACAGATTGAGACCAAGGGATATGCAGTTTGCAACTTCATGGAAACCGTGACTAGGGTTAAAACCATGAATTATTTTGTCCTTCAGTTTGAAGGAAGTTGTTTGGGAGGATGAAGAAACTGAGAGCTCTCAAGGAGGTAGGGATTTTTTTTATTTAAGGCAGTTAAGAGTCATGGTTTTAAACATGTGTTGTCTTTAGTGCTGTTTCATACGCACTTTCCAGCTTTGTTGATTCACCACAAGGGACTAATTCTCACACTGCAGATTGAAGGAAGGTGTAGTGGGGTATGTATCTTCCCCACAGGGTAAAACTCATATAGCTTGGGCAAAGTGTGTTCTAGATGAACACCATTTTGTTCCTGTTAAGCTAGGTTAATTCTTCAGTATCTGTGAAGAAATCAGTATCATATCCCCTTCTCAATTTTAGCAAATGTAATGGTTAACTTGCAACATAGTAGATAGTTTTCTAGACACTAAGGGGATTATATTAATCTAAAATAATTAATTTTGTTTCATAAGTATTGATACTTATTTTTCTAATAGAAAAAGCCTGCTTTATTCACTGCAGGATAACAAAGAGATTGTGGTTATGTATTTTATGGTTGTATTTTCTATTCATGTTGCTGTGATGGTGCGTATGCAACTTTAATGTCTGGTCAGAGAGCAGAGGAGATTTTTAGGTAAAACTTTGCTGTCAACATTGTAAAGTGAAGTAAGCTGTGTCTCTCCTTCCCAAATAACAGACAGAATTTAGTTAAGAAATAAGCCTCTTTACTTAAGTTTTTCTTGCGTAGTGATCAAACAAGTGATGTAACTAATAAACTTAGCTTTCTGTTCATGGAAAAAACCTCTTGTTGCTTGTAATAGAGAGTTTTGTTTTCTGAGGATATCCAAAAAGTGGCACCCAAGATCACGGTAGAGCCCAGCAGTATTGCTGTAGCTCAGTGGACATGTTACCCACCTGCCTTATGCTTTACAAATCGTTACTTTCAGAGGCTGGTACCTCTGTGACTAATTGAACTGAAAATTGCACACAGCTTATAAACATGTGTTTGACAAGCGATTAGTCTGTCATGGAGTCATGCTGAGAACATAATTTAAGAACCAGCATCTGTGGCAGTGATGTGACTATTGTGCAAGTGAACCTTAGTTGGGAAAGATCTTACCACAGAAGCTAGGAGTCATTTAGACCCAGCAGGCTTTCAAAGCAGATTATTTTATATGTACTTGTAATACCGTTGAATATCTTAACAGTTCTCTCCTGGTGTTATTTAAATAAACTCTCCTTAGCTGGTCCTGGAAGATCTGGGTTGCTGCAGTGCCGGTAGTATAGCATAGGCTGTCGAGAGGTGTAAGGGGAAATACTGTGAGACAAGTTGTAGGTTATGTACTTTGACTTGGGATCTTCTGGTTTCCCAATGCCTAAGCTAAATCTTGCATAATTACTCTTTTATTATGGATTAGTGATTATACAGTCTGGTGACTGTAACTTGAAATTTGAAAACTATTGTAGAAGATGTTTCATATCATTACAGCTTTTCAGTGAAGGGGCTTGAGTCTGCAGGTGGTACTTCTATGACTTTTTGAATTATCTTGTGATCTGAGGTTTCACCCCTGATAGTACTTGCTAAGAGCTGGTATGTTATAACAATGAGTGATTAAAAAAAAATTTTTTAAGACGGTACAAAAACTATGTTGTCATAGTAGGGTAGCTATCACCAACTTGTACATTTTAGTGTTATTCTTCAAATTTACCTAAAATAATTAGGAGAGGGATAAAAATGCAGAAGTTCAATACATAGATAGTTTTTCAGGCATAGCCTTTGTTTATCAGACTCTCTTGCTGTTCTAGTTTAATGTTTTAAGGAGTAACAAAATATGTTTTGGTATCAAGCATAAGCATTGCTTTGTGTTACGTTAGAAGGTAAGGCAGTAGTAGTGTAGAAAGTTGTGGTGGTAATGACTAGGAGCAGGTTACGTACGTATGTGTGTCAAAGTAGCAGACACATCCTCTCCCTTTCTGTATGACTGTGTTTTGAGTGGATAGTTCAGAGGAGGTTATTTTCTTTTATTCCTTC
>NW_010399521.1:26004-82718 GCF_000710305.1 Buceros rhinoceros silvestris
TCCTGCTGATATAGAGTTTCAGCTTGGATAGATACTGATCCACGAAACCTGTTCATCTTATTTCTTTTCATTATGGTAGGAAAAGACATCCAGGTATAAATTTATTATTGAGATTGCACTTCGTTTTGAGAATTATGGCGTGACAATATAAAATTAAAAGAACAGTGCAAAACATGGGTTTTGTTCCCAGGATTATAGAAGTACGTCTGACTGTTGAAAGGCTTCCTAGCGCATTTCGGCATGTTGTAGGAGCTACAGGAAAAAGTTTGCTGAAGCCACCAAAGAAGTAGGGAGAAATGGGAAACCACATCTAGGGTGCTAATTGTAAACTATTTCAACGCGTGCTCTCTTGCTGATGAAGTGAATCATCTGTATGAATATATTCATGTGGCATTTTTTGATGAAATGTTAATTTTTTGCTTTATTAGCAATTCTATTGTTCAGCAGCTTTTCATGAAGTATATTTGTTGTAAAGAAAGCAAGCTGAAATAAAGCAGAATGCATAGAAGACATTTCATTGTAGTTCAATTACAGCTTTTGGTTAAATTTTAACCACGATGGGGACAAATGTTGGCATTCTCTGAAAACTTTGTGGGTGTAACTTCACGTCCAGGACTTGGAAATACTTTGAGACTTGCAAAGCTGGGGAAACGCCAGCGAGTATAACACAAGCTACAGGAAAAGGCTGACTCGTTTCTTTGCCTTGAACAGCCTGCCAAAGATAACAAAGGTAGAGGTTGCTTCTGTTACTACTGGGACACAATCAGTAATTTTTAAATTTAAATATTATTGCCTTCGTTTCAAAATCCAAACCAAATAATACTTTTTATAACTTAAAACTCATCGCAGACATTACTTGTTAAAGTAATGGTTTCAAAGTAGCTGTGTATGCAGGAAGGTGATAGGATATCTTGTTTGTAAAAAGCCTTGGGTCTAAAATAACTGGTATTTCTGCAGAAGGTTTTATGGAATTTCTTGTTTAGAATAGCACATCACAGACTTGCCTGTTACAGGCAAGATTTCATGGTTGCAGAAAACTGCACAAAAGCCATGTTCTTCTGCTTGGGAATCTCATAATACAATCTCAATGTCTTGGGGCAGAAAGAAGTGATTGTGTTATGGCTGATTTCAGTATATCTTTATTTTATTAACCCAGATTGACTGCAGTATTTGATGAATACTTACGGTATGTTTTTGTCAGCATCAGTTAGTAAAACTTCTGCTCTTCACTCCCAAATTTTGTTTTTTATTGTTGTAACTGATCCCAAGAAAAGTCTAGGCATAGTCGTACTTTTTTCCCAGTTTCCTGAAATCACAGTATCAACAGCTAGAACAAATGTTTTGGCATGTCTGCACCTGGCATTACCTGTTATTATCAGTTCTGTTGGAAATAAAAGCCCAAATTATTATTTGCCAACCCAAAATTAGTAGGGGAGCATTGTTTCAAAACAGTTACTGTTCTGACTGAAACGTATGCACATAGCAGAACCCTGCAAATCCGTTTCTTTATAAGAAATACTTCTGTGCTCAAAAGGAACTAATAAATCTTTGCACTTCTCCTGTTTTGCTTTGCTGTTGCATATAAAAGTATGTTCCTTCGTCATGCAGATTTATAGTGCAGAAGCAATTTAAAATTCACTTTTGCTTTTTTGGTCCTTTCATGCATGTTCTGTCTCACTAATGCTTTCATTTATCCCTTCTCATTTAATTGTTTGGTTTTCCTCTCTGGATACTGATTGTTCAGTTTGGGGGTTTGTTTCCTCATTTTATTTTAAGCTCCCCGTTGTACAAAGCATTTTGAGTTTTATAATCTATTTATTTTGTTTGAATACCAAATGAAGTAATGGATTTTAAACCTTTAGAATAAGCAATTTATCATGTGAAAGCATCAAAATTAGAGCAAGAATATTGTATTTCTGGGGGAATACCACATTTAGCCCGAATTAGGAGTAGAATTAATTGGAATGGAATTACAACTGTAAACAGAGTAGTAAAAATGACCTTTTTCATGTTGTGGAAATATATAATAAAACACAAGAGCTAAGAAATAATTTTGCTATTGTATTATAGATTGCTTAATGGGGCCTTTTAGTATAATTCATTACACTTTAAGCTTTTATAAAAATACATTTGTTTGAATTCAACAACTCTTGAGTGATCCTCAAGCAGGATGGATTGATAACACAAAGGAATACTGGCTGATATCTCCAGAATATAACGGTATATCTTTTTAATCTACAGAGCCTAAAACCACACTGCATTCATCTTGGGTGTCACCTATAGCAAGGTTTTGTGTGTAGATTGTAGTGTTATATTCACTTGTGTAATCAGACTGAGAAATAAATCTAAGATTAAATGCTGGAAGGGTCAGTCAGATATTAAAATGGGTTCTATTTGTTTTGTAGTGTCAAACAACAAAACAACTGTTTTTTGGTTATATTTCAACATAAAGTCCTAAAAGCAGCTAGCGCCCCTTTCTATAAGACAGGGAGCTGTGTTCACTTCTGCTAATGTAGAAAACAGCATGGGTAAACTTTCTAAATTGTTCGAGAGAAGTATTTTTATATCTAGAAGACTTTAAATATATAATAGGAAGAAATTATATTTCTATTATATAGAGCAGGAAAGACACAAAATGCAGAATTTTTTTTTAAATTACCAGATATTTAAAAGAAAAGTATGTGTAAAATCTGAGTTGTAGCATTTGGGGAAGAATGTAGGTTTTTGAAAGTCATAATAAATGAATGCTTTCATCAAAGAAAGCTTTTGCTGGATTTCATAGAAATAATTAAATATGTGGGTTTTGAGGCTATTATATTCAGTGGAATACAGCAAAAAAATGATTATGACTAGAAATCTGAATGTGTCAGACCCACAGAGAATAGGGGGGTTAGGAGAAAATGCCCCATGAGCAAGTTGCTCCATTGTATTTCCCTGTGACTTTCTGAAGCAGTTGATACTGCTTTGACATCTTTGGATTTCGGGTTAGATCATCTCCTGTGGCAGTTCCTGTCACCCTCTGTCTCTGTCTCATTTGTGTATTGTGTTTATTTAATGGAAACCTGAATTTTCAGCTGAACAAATGTAAAGCTCTGTGTGGGCTTTAAGTAGGCTGAAGTGGTCTTACTCGCTGAATTCGGTCAAACCTGAAAATAGGCTTTTAAAATTCTGTGTGAGCCAATTCATTCATAAACTAAATTGTCCTGGTTGTGTTAAGCTGATACGGTTATTTACCTCAATGAAACCCATGCAGCTTTCACATGTGCATGGTATTTACATCTCTCAAGCCTCTTCTTCTGAAAGGGTTGTTCTTCTAGCATCATGCTGCCCGAACTTGCTTTCTTCTTCTGCTTAGAGATGTGGTTTTTAATACCCTGTTTTGGAAAGCTGATGGTATGTTGTGCTTTGTAACGCTGCTGCCTCCTTTGAGAGCACACGTAGAATCAGTCTTGAGGAGAAAAGACAACACAGAAAGAACCGTGCCTCGACTGTACCACCCAAGGAGACCTTCCGCTGTGCTTTTTGCAACTGGACTTGCCTGTCCTGCATTGGCCTTTGCAGCCATCAGCGCGCTTGCAGTAAGCGTGAGTAAAGCCCTTCCCAAATCTTCGTCCGCGAAGCCAAGCCATGATGATGATGAGAGATGTGGTTTTTAATATCCTGTTTTGGAAAGCTGATGGTATGTTGTGCTTTGTAAAATTCTTGTTCTTTATTGGGGTAGAGGTTTGAATGGGGACAGTTTCAACGGATCTGTATCTAGGGTAGCATCTGTATAGTCAAAGCTGTTGTGTGATATGGAGATGGGAAAGGAGAGGGAATAAGAGGTGGCCATCAGGAGGATCTTCTCCCACCTCACCCACTGCAAAAGCTTTTAACTGCCTGGGTCTGCTTTTAACTCCAAAGATAATTCATCTAAACATCACTCTTGAATTCCGGAAATGTAAAACCTACCTCCCATCTGTAGTTCACGGAGAGGAAGGCATTCCCTGCCTCATTTGGATATACAACCAATATGTGTCAACTGCTGCTTTTGAATAATATGACTGGCAAATCCAGTCCATCTTCAAACTTGGTGATAATCACCGAGTGTTTTAAACTTTAATGTTTGTGCTCTCTCAACCAGCACAGTTCATTCATCATTATTCATAGGACCCTCATCCTCCTGGGATGAGAGTCAATGTAAGATGTGCTTAATTGCTTTTAAACGGTTAGTGCTATGATTATCTGATTTTGAGAGAGGTCATCAACATTGTTGCTTCATGAGATTATTAAGAAATGGTGGTTCGTGGTTTTCTAACTAACACTGTTTTGTACTTAGGAAAGATGGTCACATTTAGTCAGAACTGACCTAATCTATCTCAGTTAGTATTTCCTTGATGGGGAGCTTTACATTTCAGTCTGTTTCACCAAGTTCTTGGGGCACTTAAATAATTTCACAAGGTTTGTGGAATACTGCAGAGTTTCTGGGTTTCCCAAACTATTAATGAATTTGGTAACCTTTCATTAACCCTCCTGCTTTATTGTTTCCTATGTTTGCAGAATACAAAAGTTGGATTTGATATATTTTGATACTGTAATTTGGAAGCTTGCTGCTGAAACAAACAGCAAAAAAACTATTGTTACCTTAACCTTTGTAATTGGCACTCATCAGTCAAGTTTTATATCATATTCCTGCCTTCCCATTCATTTTAATGAACAAGAATCTCAATAGTGTTTATCAACATATCTTGTGGTTTTGGATGATGGAGGAACAGAGCGTGAAGTTATTTTGGGATGTCAATCTGGTCCAAAGCAGGTCCAATTAGATCAGGTCATGCAGCGCTTAATTCTTAAACTGTTTCAATTCCTGGATATGTGATTGATATCTCTAAATGTATAAGTCAAGAATAACTCTATTTGGTGTACAATTTCCTCAAATAAGTTGTGGGCCTGGTAGTTATTTGTATGTTGTAATCAAAAGAATAAGTATGTCCTTGCTTCTGTTCCTTTGTTCCAAGTTGGAGGAGTGTAATGGCAGAGTTTGTGTATGGATAGCACTGAGACACACCTGAAATTCCTGGCTTTGGGAAAAATCTTACAAAACCGCTGTAATTTTCCCTTTAAGATGAGCTTCACTCTTTAAATAGCGATAGCATTACAATAGGCAAATACCTGTGGAAGCTGTGGTACCCCATCCTCAGCAGTGACTCTCGTGGATATGAGATACAGTGGGAGCGTGTAAGCATGGAGTGCTACTTCCCTGGTAGTGCTGTCAGCAACAGGTTATTGGAAGCTGAAGACATTTTCTGAGCCAAACGTGGTATCTTTATATTTAAAAACCCGTGAACGATTTAATACACCTGTTATTAAAATTGTTTCAAGGGTATTACATCTTTTTAATTGCCATATATTAGTTGCACACACTGTTTCTGATGATCAAATGATCCCTGTTTAGAAAGATTAAAAAATTTAGTATCTTTGAGTGTTTGCTTAATGATAGAGACCTGATCCTCTCTCAAAGGGGACTGACATTGGGGAAGAACAGTCCGGAACAGATCTTGTCTTAATAACTTGTTCTTTTTAAAAAAAGTATGGTGGTGTTTTTTTTTTTTTTTTTTTTTTTTTTTTTTTTTTTTTTTTTTTTTTTTTTTTTTTTTTTTTAATAGTCACAACCTATCTCTGTCTAAAGCAGATGGTTGTTCCTTTTTCTTATTTTCTTTGCAGGGTCTGCTTGTAGATGTCTTCTAAGAACATTGATATTTAATATTTATGCAGTATCTACATGTGCACTGCTACCATTTGCTATCTACATAATTTTAGTCTTCCATCTTGCTTAACAAACAGTGTCCAGACTCTTTATTTTTACAGTGTGGTTAATAGAGGTCTTTCCATCAAAAAAAGTACATAATGCTGCTGCTGTTTTTTCTTACTGCTGTGCCCCTTAAATGTCATCAAGTTTACAAAACTGGGGACGTGAACAAGTGAGTTATTTGGTTTTAAAGAAAATAGCTTGGAGCCTCTATAGTATTTAACCCTTCTAACTAGACTTAGGAAAAGTTTGAGCTGATGTAATCCTCTGAGACTGATATGAGCTTTAAGAGAAGAGTGCAAATGCCATGCTGTGTCATATTTCTTAATAGCTGGAGAGCTGCTTTTTCTCCGAGTAAAGAGAATTCTGATGCACCAGCAGATCATTTTTAGTGTAGGTCCTGTGGTGAAAAACCTCTATTTGCTCTCTCTATCCCACAGATGCAAAATAGAGGATGTTTTTCTCTTTACCTGTTTGTTAACAGGAGCAAAATATATGTTGCTGTAGAGTATGGGGGGTGTGCGCGTGTTTGTCTGTGTTTGCAAATCCAGAAAAACCCAAACAAAACCAAACCTCCCACTTTTTCGTGGAGGTTTGTTAAATGCACATGATCAAGAGCTGTGTAAAACCCAAAATGATGATAAATGAGACATGTTGTTAAGAAGAAACCACTGATTATTGCCATGTATGGTGGATAAACTCATTTAAACACTGATCTGGTAGGAAATTTTGTTTTCACTGTAGTTTGATGCAACCTCATGGGTAGTTGCTGCAGCTTTTAGATACTTGTGACCCTTTTCCTTGTCTGCTTTTTCCCTATTATTTATACAATATTTGTTTCTATGATAAATATCTTATTGAAATATCATAGTTACTTAGCTGAATTCAGCAGCAGTGCTTTTTGATTTTATGTAGCCTTAACTATTAATGAAAATTATAGAAAAATCAAGTTTATATATTCAGAGAAAAATAAACCATAGCATTTAAATCTTTATTTCATCCATTTTTTGCGTTTATTAAGCACTCAAGCTGGTTGGTTTGTTTTTTTTTTCATGTTAGTTTGTGGAAATTATATTGATAGCTGATGACTGTCCATAGTTCAGTTGCAGTATATGGCTTTGCCCACCCGGACTACCAGGGAATCTATGAGTTTCTAAATGTCAGCGCTCTCCTCTTCATCAGGGACCAGACACTCATTCCCCAGGTATTCTGGCCAGCACATCAGGTACATCTGACATACAGGAATGGCTCTTAGAAGCTGTGATAGTGGAAATGCATGAGTGGCTGCTGGAGACGAGTGGGATGCTACAAGCTCCCTTTAATCTCACTGTAAAGCCTAACAACTATGTACCTGTCAACACAATAGTGATTATGAAGATCATCAAAGAGCAGAAATAGAATTAGTCTTTCAAGGTCTGTTTTTTCTCCTCTCTAGACTGGTTTTTTAATTCCTTCTCATTCCTTGTCAAATTCCCTCGCATGCTATTCCACCTTATCTGTCCATTGCTGGGCTAGGATTAAAAGGCTGAAGTTAAGCAGAGTTCCAGCATCTTCACACCAGTGCCTTCTAACAAAGATCAGAATAAAGTTTAATCAGCTGAGGAGTAAAATATATAAACTGTCTTCACCATCTCACATGGTATCACTTTCACTGCTTCTAAAATCTGAAAATCCTAGCAATGAGGTGATTTTAGAACACCTTTTTGGTGGTATAAAGCAGTCTGGAATAAGTCGTCTTTTAAATATGGTTGAAGTGAGTCTTACTTGCTTTGTAAGTTTTCCCCTCATCCTGATTTAGGTATAATTTAAAAGTTTATGGAAAACTTCTCTAGCATCAGATGTGCTGGAAATACATTTAAACTTTCTGCAACATAGAATGGAACAATTCTGTAACAAGCGGAGAGGATGATTTTTGTCAGTAGTGGGGTTTTGGACTTGCAGCAGGGATGTGTCGTGGATATTTTACAAAGAATGCATGTTAATATGAGATAGAATTAATGAGGATGTTTTTTATAGATAACTCTGTAATTTCAAATAAACCCAAAACTGAGTGCAGCTTGCTGGTTTGTACTTTAAGTCATAGTTTGTTTATTCTGATGGTCTGGATAGGATAGGATGATACTTAACTGTGTAAACCGTGCTTTAAAAATACTTCCTTTTCTACCTGAAGATTGTTTGAACTGTGGGGCTAGTCACTTCTGTGATTCCCTGGCACATGGCTAGATGGTGTTTGTATGTGCGAGCTTGAAGATGGTCGTCTGGAAGGCGTAGGTGTGGTGGAGGCGTGTGCGCTGTTGGGCAGCTGCTTGCCCTGGCTTCAGCAATCTGTGAACCACTCAGGCTTGCAGCATGCAGTGTGTGTTCAGCTGGGTGGTTTGTGGGACTGTGCAGGTTGGATACTTCTGGAAAACAGATTTGCTGAGTCCGTGCTGTCTGGCTGCCTTGGCTTGATGGGTTTGACAGCAGTATGTTTGCTGTCTGTGTGTACAAGCATACCAAGTGTACTGAGCATGGATCATGCAGTTTATTCCCATGTATTCCACCTGGGAAATCCATCGCGCGCATATAGCAGTCCAAGCTTCATGTTCATTTTCACTTAGATAGTGTTCATTTTATGCAAGTACTTTAATGACAATATTACTTGCCAAGAATATTCACTGAATGGAGAACATTTTATGGCACATTTTAAAGCGTGCTAATCGCTGTAATAAGTATTGCAGAAGTTCTGATGTATTTTTTTGCTCTGAAGACTTGACTCAAACCTTGTTTTCTCTTTTCAGGCAGCTATAAATGGTGTAATACCGCAAGAAAATGGCATTCTACAAAGGTAAGCACAGAAGGCTGGAGGAGTACACACAGGAATGATGCTGGGTAATAGTTGTATTTTTTGTTCCTGAGTCCTAAGATGCTGATGTAAATTCTACTTTTAAAGTAGTGTTTGGAGCCACAAATTCTATTCCTGGAAAAGCTGATTAAATGTTCCATTTTCCCATACTGATGGAGGAGCAGCTTGAACGCCTATACAAATTAGTTAATTTTTATTTTTAAGTCATTGGTTGTTGGTTCATTCTGTGCAGGGTTGTCTCTTTACTCGATCTGGATTTGGGTATGTTTTCTTGGATGTCAAGAGTTTATTCTGTGGGGTTTTTTTATTGTTTGTTTGTAATTTCCTTTTCCTTATGTATTTTTAAAGGTATTGATACTCTATGGCTCCCTGTCCCCAGCTAAAAATGTTTGCATTTTTGTAGGGTTGATTGTTTTTTGGTTTTGTTTTTTAAATTGTGTTACAGGCAGCAGATACTTTGTTAGATAAAGTAGGGTTGCTCCCTTCTAAAAGTAGCTTTACTGATTTTCTTTCAGCTTCTGAATTAAATTTGGGCTTGTATACTGATGCCAGATATCTTGAAGTCACTGAAGCACGAGCTCCTAAGTGCTGATGAGGCAATTGAAAACAGCAGAACAGGAATTGAGCTACTTGAGAGAGGCAGTAAAATAGTGTTTAAAATTTTGTTTAGAAAAATATGCCATGCACTATTTTAAAAAGTTCATTTTAATGATGAAACAAGATACGTAATGTAGGTAAAGTGGTGTCTTGGCATCTCTGTCAATGCTTACTGAAGCTATAATTGAGTCAGGTTTTGGTTCAGGGTAAAGCCTTATTTGCTCAGTAAAGTTACTAGATGTTTATTTACCTGAAGGCCAACCTAGTCCATTTGAGCTCAAGTCTCGGTTGTGTTGAGCACTCTTTCTACCAGTGTTAGTAAGTCCTGATCTCAGAGTATTTATATTCAAAATACCAGAGTGTTTGGAACCCTTCAGTCAGGGGGAAGGAGCTGTGGAGTGGTTATTCCTGACTTGGATACCAGGCTGGTCCAGTGTCCGCTTACAGTCAAATCTATCTCAATTTTCTTTTTTTTTTTCTTTTTATTTTTTTTTTACTTTCCGATGGAAGTGGTTTAAAAGAAGGCTCAGAAGGCTTAGAAGCCTGGTTTTCAGATGTGGCTTATTTTACTGATGCGAGGCTTTTTATGTTACGTTAGAGGTTGCTAGTCAGATACAGAGGGTGCCTTTTGTGGTGGAATCAAATAGAATTAATACAACTGGACTTGAAGTAAGTTAATTTATTGAAAGGGAAAAATACATTTTGTTTTCTAATTTATTTGTGTTGTTTAAAAAGAAAATTAAAATCTAAGTTCTAAGAATAAGGATTCTCTTTGCGTCTTGGGTCTTTTAACAAAATGGTTATAGTACTTAATTCATAGTTGGCTGTCAGATTTAAGACAGTAACATACTAATTTTTCAAATCCTGAAAATAAGACTGTTTCCTGTACTCTTTAGAGTACCTTCTGAAGTGGGTCTTTGGCCATAGGTCTTTGAGTGTGGGTCTGGGTAGCTGGAAACTCATCCTTCTGAGTCTGCTGATGTGAAAAGCGAAGGAGCCCCTTGTTTTACAAACACAACCTGTTTTTCTTTTTTAAATGTGGAAGGCACAATGATGGGATTTGCAATAGCTTGTGTATAGTTTCTGCATTCCTGTGACATGTATGCCATCCACATTTATGCTTTCTTAAGTTCAGGCGTCCTCTAAGAGACAGATTTTACTTGCTGGAAGAAGCATTTCCATGGAGAGATCTTGTAGTATCCTCAAGAAGGGCAGAATGCAGTTTTCAGATAACTTCTGTTTAAGAATGGAAATGAGACAACTTACATCTCAGCATTTCCTAAATCCTCTTTTGCTTGGTTTCCATTCCTTCAGTGTTATGTTTTAATAGCTTGCATCCTCCATCATGATATTCTGTAACTACCCAGGACAAATAATCATCCTGGTAAGAACATCTACAAGGCAAAGCTTTTGGCTTGCCCTGTGAAGTTTCTTGCTTTCCAAATTTAATTTCAGCACATCACTGGGGTGATGAAAAAAACCTGGAGTAATGTTCCTTAAATTTTATGTTTTGTTATCTTTGTTTTCTAATCCCTCTGCTTGTGGGGAGGCTCACTGAGGAAGATTGAAGTGCCTCTGGGTAGCGAGGGTTTTGCAATTTATTCTGACCTGTATGTATCCTTGAGCCTGGTATGGACACACCTGTATATGAACGTTCAGGAGGCTTGAAGGATTTTGAACTTAAAAGGCAAGCTAAAATTCAACATTGCATTACTGTTGTACTCTAGATATTTTTTCAATAGGTACCGCCTTATCTTAATTTAGTTACCTTACGTACGTAACTTTTCATATCTGGCTTGTTTGCCACTATTTGGTATTGGAAAATACCAATCCATGTGCAGTATTTTAAGCTTTATTTCTTATTCTCATTTCTGTTTGATACCAGCCCAGTGATTTAGAAAGCTGGTTGTTACCATGGAGCCAATTTTTATATGATCACAGGAGTCCTGGAACAGGAAATAATCCTTCTTTTCAAGATAATTCTAGTATGAATTACGTAGTAAACTTTGGACTGCAATAATTGCTTAAATGCTTGTTTGTCATCTAAGCTGTTCTCCTATAGCACTTCCCAGTCCCTGGAACATTAATATTGCTAATATGAAAGTTATTTTCTAATAATTAACAAAACAATGTTTCCAGACATGACAGTGTAGTTTATTCAAGAGGTGTGTGCTGTGGACCTTAGTAAGTGAATAGTACCGTTCATTTTGCTTTGCTAACTTTTATTTAAACATATCAAGCTGTTCTCTTTATCTGCATACCTTTCAGTGAGTACGGTGGAGAGACTTTACATGGACCAGCGTATGGCCCCACAAGTCATTCTACAGCAGCTTCTTCAACTCCTTCCTCATCCTCAGCATTTCGCCATGTAGTGCCATCTAGACAAATAGTGGAAAGACAACCTCGAATGCTTGACTTCAGGGTTGAGTACAGAGACAGGAATGTGGATGTAGTACTTGAAGACAGCTCCACAGTTGGTAAGAATTTGTAAAAATGACATGAAAACTGTTGTGGTAAAATTGTTAAAACAAAAATAGACCGACCAACCAACCCCAAAAATCCAAATCCTAAAAAGCAAGGGAAAGCAAAACCTCTCAAAAAAAAAAAAAACCCCAAACCAAAACCAAAAAAATCCCCCAGAAAATGCAGCTTCCACAGCTACTAACTATTTTCAAATCTCTTTACAGCTTTAAAAAAGCAAAATTTTACTAATCCCTTGTAAAGGTTAGTGATCTATTACATACTTATTTTGAAATCTAGTTTTCTTATGAACTTGCTTCAGAAACAAAATGGAGATTACTGATTAAGTTGAGGCATGAGAATGTAATTTGGGGTAGGATTAGTGTAGATGCAATCTCCTAATGAGCGGATGATCTTGACATTTCCTTTTCGAATCTGTGCAGCATCTCTTTCTGTGCAGGATTAGGGACAAGATTAGAGGAATTCTTTCCAGTGTGAAGAACATCACTGCGTTTTTCTTTTTTTCAATTTTTACTTCACTCTTTTATGCAAATTAAGATTTCCTTTGCCAGTTGTATTGTCTTTATCCTAAACCTGATGCATTTTCTAAGTGTGTTAGAAATATGCTGTCATTAGTATTGCAGAGCATGTTGTTTTTTACGCTCTCCAAACCGTGAGTTAATTTATTTTTGCTGAGGAAGAAGGATTTTTTTATTTTTCATTCTTCCTGAAGACTCTATACAGATCAAAATAGGGAACTACACGAAGAAATAGTTGATTAAAACCATTTTCAGTGTTGCAGCCTTACATCTCTGATGTCATTTTGAAATGGAAACTTGATGCTTCTTAGTCTTTCAGAGTCGATTTGGTATAGGCTGGTGCCATCTAGTGGAGGTTGGTTTCAGTCCTTGATGGGCACTGCATGTCCTCTGCTGCACTGCACTGAGTTGCAACCATGCAAGGCAGATATAAAAGCCTGATCAAATCAGAGTTTTGCCGCTGTAGTACTTTTTTTCTTATTAACTTCTTTCAGGTGTAAGGGATTAAGCTGTAGGCAGAAGGCAGTCAGTGTAGAACTTAGATCTGTATGTGGCATATAAAGATAGAGGGCAGCCTGGTGTTTAAATTCCTGAGAGAATGAGCAAGGCAGATAGTAGAATTTCAACCGTGGACTTCAGGAAAGAAGATTTTTGGGTTTTTTCAGAGGTCTGCTTGGCAGGATCCCATGAGAGACTGCCCTGGAGGGCAAAGGGGCCCAAGTGAGCTGGTTGATCTTCAAGGACAACCTCTTCAAAGCACAAGAACAGTTCCTTCCAATATGCAGAAAGAGAAGCAAGCATGGCAGAAGGCCAGCGCAGAAGAACAAAGTATTTCTGACTAAGCTAAATGCAAAAAGAGAGTACACGGAAGGTGGAAGGTAGTAATGGGCTACCCAGGAGGAATACAGAGATGTTGCCGGAGTATGCAGGTTTGGAGTTAGAAAGACCAAAGCTCAGGTGGAGCTGAAACCACTGAGAGATTAGAAGGGCTTATGCAAGTACATCAGCATGAAAAGAAGGGCTAGGGAAAATGGGAGCCTACTGTTCAGTGGCGACTGCTGAACTCAATCTATGGGAAGATTATGGAGAAAATCTTTCTGGAAGCCCTCTTTGAGCACAGGAAAGAAAAGGTGGTGACTTGGAGCAGCCAGCATGGATTTGCTAAGGGCAAATTGTGCCTAATCAATGTTATTTGCCTTTTATGGTTTGATGACTGGCTCTATGGACAACAGGAGAACAGGAGAAATTTGACTTTAGTAAGGCCTTTGACCTTCTCTGCAGTATTTTTGCAGTCATCTTGTTAAGATAAGGACTGGATAAGTGGGCTGATAAGGTAGGTAAATAGTTGCTGGGAATGCTGGGCTCAAAGTCTGACTGGTGAACAGTTGCTAATTTAGGGATGTCCTTCAGAGGTTGATCCTGGGGCCAGTATTGCTTACTGTCTCTATTAAAAACCTGAGTTGCCTTTGCTCGCCTTTGCTAGGTGAGCACTCTTGGCAAGTTCACAAGGCATGCCAGATCAGAGGAAGTGGCTGATATTCAGCAGGGCAAGGCTGTTTAGAGGGTCAAGGACAGCCTGGAGAAGTGGTCTGACAGGAGCCTGATGGAGTTCAGAGAAAGGGAAGTTGAAGTCCTGTGTCTGGGATCAGATAATTCCATGTTGTCCCATCTGATAGCTGGCTGAGGGCTGACAGGCTAGAAAGCAAATTTATAAAAAAAGGGATCTAGGGGTGCATCAGCAGTACACCCTGGCAGTGAAGAGGGCCAGCCACATCCTAGGCCGCGTTAGCAAGATGTAGCCAGTGGATCCAGGGAAATAATTATTCCCCTCTATTCAGCACTTGCCAGACTGCATTTTTGAGGTCCCCAGTACAAGAAAGATGTTGGCGTTCTGCGGTGAGTCTAGCAGAGGCCAGCAAAATAGTCAGAGCAGAGTGGTGAAGTACTGGAACAGGTTGGCCAGAGAAGTTGTCAAACTTCCATCCTTAGAGATGTTCAAGTGTCAGGTGGACAAGTCCTTGACTAAACTGGACTAACTAGACCTTGAGCTGGGCTTGGGCTAGATGAGCTCCTGAGATACCTTCCAACCTGAATTATTTTGGCTGTAATAACTACAGGGAGAGGAGAGTATTGAAATGTGCAAAACATTGTAAAAGCTGCCAGAGCAGTTAAATTGTATGAACGTTCCAGTTCTTTAGGTCAGGACTATTGATCATGGAATTATCAAAAATACGCACCCTCTTTATTGCTGGCAAAGT
Organism: Buceros rhinoceros silvestris; assembly: GCF_000710305.1. Taxonomy (NCBI): domain Eukaryota; kingdom Metazoa; phylum Chordata; class Aves; order Bucerotiformes; family Bucerotidae; genus Buceros; species Buceros rhinoceros. The sequence continues at coordinate 40,492 of NW_010399521.1, forward strand.
CCATTGCTCCAGATCGCATCTGCATGCATCCGGAGTTCAGTGTGTCTAGCATATGCACTGCAGAGCTCTTCAAATGTATGTCCAAATCATCAAATGCCCATGTGATTCTCCAACGATTCATGCTTTGTGTGATTGATTATTTTGTCTTTTAGCTCCGTTATCCTATAGGGTTTGAAGTGTGTTAAAAGGGAGATGAAACTTAAAGCGGTTTTCATAGTCAATCTTTCCTTGCTCTTATTTTTTTAACTATAACTCTGTACTGTTTGAAATGAAGCAGTAAGTGTGTATATTTTACATATTTTCTTTGTTTTCTGTTTAGGAGATATCAAGCATATTCTAGAGAATGAACTTCAGATTCCTGCATCTAAAATGCTGTTAAAAGGGTGGAAGACTGGAGATGTAGATGATAGTGTAAGTTTTCAACTGTGTTTTCAGTTAACTGAACTCGGGGTTTCACTGTGAGCATCTGTAGGTGGGAATTACAGTGCAGGAATTGTGAGTTTCAAACAGTGTTAGATGTCTTGGGTGGGTGGCATATGAGGGACTCAAATTAAAATGTCGCAAAAAAGGTCAGGACAAATCACTCCAGTTTGTGGTTTAATATATAACAGGGCCCACCTACGGAGTGAATATTATAAAGCTAACATTAAGTGTATCTTGAAACAAAATATTTGGTGGTATTGTAAATAAGTATAAAGAATTAGAAGAAATAAAATAGTATGTAAGAATTGGAGGATGTTTTATATTTATAATGATTTTTCTTCCCTCAGACTGTTTTAAAAACTCTACACTTGCCAAAAAATAATAGTCTTTATGTTCTAACGCCTGACCTGCCTCCTCCTTCTTCAAGTCATTCTGGGTAAGTCTTTTGGCCATAAATTCTACTTGTAAGATTTGGGTTTGTATGGTTTTTATGAAGCCACATGCATCCTTGCAGGAATCTGCAATCAGTAAATAAAAGGTCAGCATTTCACTGCTCTAGTAAGTGCTGGGATGATCTACCTCAGCACCTCATTGTTGAAAAGAAGGTGGTTACATTTTTTTAAAACCTTGGTGGGGAACATGAGCCGCTTACATACACACAGGATTTTACACCTCCCAGATGCAATGGCTTTAACACAAGTCTAGTCCCTGTGGAAATGAGAGCTGGCGATTCGTAAGTTGTTTAGTGCGTTATTGGTTTTAAACTGAAACTGGATATTCAGACTAGACACAAAGAAGAAATTTTTTCTGGTGAGGATGGTAGAAGCCCTGTCCCTGGAACCATTCCAGGTCAGGTTGCGTGGGACTCTGGGCAACCTGCTCTAGTTGCGGATGTCCCTGCTCCCTGCAGGGCAGTTGGACTGGGTGACCTTTGAAGGTCCCTTCCAACCCAAACCGTTCTGTGATTCTATGACTCTTTGTTGGTTCATTTAATGTAAATTTGTATAAATCATTGCCAGCAGATCAGAATTTTCCTTCCTGTGCAAAAGTTACATTACTTTATCTTATCTTCTTGGACTTTTACAAAGTACGTAGGCTGAATAAATCATTTCCTCTAAGCAAGTGGGGTATCTTTTATTACGGATGTGAACACTCACTGTGAGTGTTCATATATCAATGTGTATTGCTAAGGTTTGAAGAGGAAATATTATTTTGTAGAAAATGGAGTCTTTTGTGATGTAATTTGTAATTACTTTGGTTCCTTTCTGTTTCTCCAAGGGATGTGCTCTGTACCAGGACAACAGGAATGTCATTGGGTTGTCACTAGAGGGTGCCCAGCGCTTGGGCCTGGCAGAGCCGCACTGCTGGGTCCGGGGTGGGGGCTGTGCTGGGAAGGGGTCACACTGCGTGGTGGTTGGACCGGAGTGCCCTCAAGCTGGCTGGAGAGGGAGTGGTTTGTCTGCCCATGTAGTCAATAGGAGAGTATTCTACAAATGCAGTCGTGTTACCGGTGAAGGGAATTCTCTGACAATCAACAGAAACAAATAACTGGTTTCCTAAAGACTAAAAGCAGTTTATGTACTACTGAAAGGTGCTTGTGCACATCGCCGTGTAGTCTGTGGAGGAAATAGGAATGATCCTCTGACTTACAGAAATAAAGAAAAGCAGCATTAAGAGAGGGAGTAGTGGCTCTGGAACAGAGGGAGCAGAGTGATAGGGAGCTCTATGTGCAAACAGGAGCTGCAGTTCTCTGCGAGGACAATTAGCCACTGCACTGAAGCAGCTAATCAAAGGAGAATGAAAATACTGTGGAAAAACACTGTAGATCATAATTGTTTGGGTTTATTAAATTTTTTTTAAATCCATTTCCAATTTCAAAATTTTCTACCTAGGTATCTTTTCATATTTGAATGTCTTCTATTCTGGAAAGAAAACTGGGGTCTGAAGAATGTTGTTTATTGCAACTGCAATATATAACAACAAACTGTTTAAAAACAGTTCTTAGGCTTTTTTATTGGATGAGTAGTTTAAAAGAACTTTACTTGCTATTAAAATCAAAGTGGTCGGTACCTTTATAGTTTATACTTGTTTCATAGTGGAGATTAGTGCTGGATATTTTAAAGATAAAGTTGGTAGCTTTGGGATAGCGAACGATGATTAATTAGTGGCTATTTAAACAAGGATAATTTGAAGGCTAGATCATCTCCCTGAAGTCATAAATTCTAGATGAAAGGGGAAGCTTGCCTCCAATTAAAGCATCAATGCAGATCAAAAAACATCTAATTGAAGCAACGTACCAAACCGAGTTACACTGTTTACTGCCTACTGTTAGGTCAGTTATTATTCAGATTAGTTTGTTACCCACAATTTTTAAAAGCGTCCTGCTCACATCTATTATTAATGGACGTTAAGGAACTTTGCCTCTTACTTTGAGTTCATCTGTCATTTTCTTCAAATGCCTTCTATTTTGAACTAGAGATAGTTGTGATTTGAATACCTCCAGAAAGTGGTATTTGAAAAGCCTGAGATTTCAGTACATGACATTTTTATGTATATGCCCTTCTTAAAAGGAACAATCTGGTCACAGCTCTATAAACTCCACTTTGTGCCTGTTCTTGACACTGAGGGAGAACAGTGTCTGAAACATTCTTTTCCAACATACTGGTATGTAGGCATTGAAGTTTATTGTGATAGACTGAGTAGGCTTAACCCAGAACTGACTTGAACTAGCAGATGAATGTGATGGCAAAGTGATCCTGCAGTTTAAACAAGGAAAAAATCTTCTAAGGGTATCTTTGTTCATCAAGTGGCATATCTAAAGCTGTTACGGGTAATGGAAACGCAGTGAATTACCACCTCATGCTAGTAAATTGAGGTGTAAAGATTAAATTTAAATGTCAAATACCACCCGTAGGGTTGCATGCCCTGCTCCACTATCTCAGTGGGCAAAGCCTTGCTTATGCATGCATGATACCCAGAACAATAACAACATGTTCCATGAGTTGTGGACGTAGTGAAGCTTGATTTCTAGTGAATTCTTGCCTCATTCCAGTGGCTTCAGTAATTCAACTCTCTCCTTCCATGCTTCCCATGATCTCACCTACCTCTGACACTGAACACCAGTTCTTCACTTGTATTTTGTAGCACCTATGCCATTTCCCCCCCGCCTTGTACAGAGAGACACCTTGCCCTGCCCCTGTTCTTCAGCTGTTAGCCAAGTAATATCAAAGGAAAGGAGACATCATGAGTTGTAGGTAGTTCTTTAATCCTTGGCTAGAAGTTGGCTGGAGGGAGTATAAAAATACCATGCTTGTACTGCAGTCTTTTACTAAGATGGGTGGTAATTTGGGTTCCTCTCCTTCACCCAGCTGTTGCTTTACAGCCCGTCTCTGAGACCTGTATAATGCTGTCAGACCTTCTTGAAACTAGTGATTATGTTCAGAGGTACCAGATGAGCTTCAGAGGTGGGTGAGGAAAAACATGATTTCTTTGGGAAAACAGCCTTAAAATGAAGGGCACCAAAGAATGTCCATCGTTTAATCGTCCAAGGAGAGGAGAGATCCCTGGCACCGGCTTTGTCAGATGGGATTCTTCACTTCCTCAGAGGACTTTCCTTGCCTTTGTTGCCTCCGAGGCTTTTTGAAAGCCTGAAATACTTAGATCTGGGAAAGGGTTTTGGAGAATGCAGTAGAGGGGATCATCAAAAGCATTGGCGTGCAAGTCTGGCCACGGGGCTAGGTTGTCCTGATTATGTCTGCATTCTATGTTGCATGTTTTGGGAGGCATGTTTTCTCAATTTTTTCTTCAGTTGTCACTTTAATGGGTAGTAATGTATTTTATATTTATACTTTTTTGCTAATAGCTGAAAGTCTTAGGTACTTCATTATCCTGATGAATCATTGGAAGGATCAAAACAACTAAAAGCCCTTGACCAGGTGCATACCTTAGTGATCATTACAAATAATGTATTTTTGCTAAGCAATTGCGTTGTATTTAAGAAATGTCACTGTCTGTGTGGATAGGAGTAAAAAGCCCCACGTTTGATGTAATGGTCCATATATTGCTGAGAATGCGTGTGTGCGTGTTAGATTGTTGCAGAGGAGTGGTGGTTGTGACATGGTGTCTTGCTGTACGCTATCAACTATAGCAGAGTGTTAATTAAGAACGATGTAACCTGCAACTCCAATTATTAGTATTATCTGTTTAGCTGGACAGGAGCAGTGCCTTGCTTTAGTTACTTTGAAAGCTTCAATAAGAATGGTAAGATTAATGTTTTATTTTCACATCTGCTCATGAGACAGTTTAAAAATCCTGAAGTTTAAAATGCAATAGAATGTAAACAAAAGGGCTTCTGCTCATTTACATGTTAGCCAGATTTGCTAACTGATTGCTGTTTGAACCTAATCTACCACCTCCTGCTGCATTAGCTACAACAAACATTACATTTACATACTGATTTCTTATTTTGTTTTAATGTAAATAATCTGTAATTACAGTAAATTTGGACTTCTGTTGACACGAGCTTGTATAAATCTGTAAGTTTAAAATGGAAATGTTAATTACCTTGTGTCATACCTATTTATATAAAATTCAGAGATTTTGTGGGATATCTCATGTGGCTGAGAAATATATTGCCTAATGGGAAATGCTGAAAGTATTTCATAAAAACTTACAGAAAAGGAGTATTTGCTGCTCATTGATTAAGGATATACTTTTGGTTTCAAAACTTTAAATATTTCTAAAATTTCGAAGAAAAATGCTAGTAAGAAACCAAGTATCACATCAGAAATTAAAGCATTAAGGCAGTCACTTAACAATAGATACAACCAATCTGTTTTATATATTGTGTTACAGAACAATAGAAAAGCAGTAAAACTGGAAGCTTAAAATATAATAAATATCAATACTATTACTATCTTGCTTCAGCATTGCATAGACTGAACGGTTGCTGCCCACCAAGATAAGCATAGTTGCATTTTTTGCTGGATATTGTTTCTATTCTTAATTTATTAGACTTGTGGTTTATAAATTGTGCTGTATTGGAATTTGGATGGAGTAGCTAGTGAATAAACTCTTTCTAAACTCTTAATTGAGTTTTGATATTATGAGTTTAGTAAAAAAAAAAAAATCCTTGCAACCTCTGTTGCTTGAAGTTTAGGTTTCAAAGAGGAGCGTTTTTGTTTGCATATTGTAGAGTTTCAACTCCAGCTGAATGCTGGTCCATCCCTGAGGTTTCTGTGCATTGTGATAATGCCAATAACCAACGTTACAAGGGCAGATCATACAAAATCCTAAACTGGTCCAAGTCTTGCTGTAATGGTCAGAGCAATGACTGTGTTCAGGCCTATTTTCTTTTGTCTGTTCTTGGACTTCTGTTCCAAGGCCGAATTCCTCTAACGGAAGATTGGTGCTCCGAAATACCATCAGGTTCCCTTGCCTCCTGTACTGGATAATGAATGTTTAATCATTCTGCTGAGGGAAAAAAAAAATTAATGGCACTATATAACCTATCAGCAAATGCTTTGGACAGCTAGGGTTTGAAGTAGGGGGGAAATGGTATGAGAGGAGTGGCTACTTCAATCCTGTTTCTAGAATTTTATTTTCTTTTCCCACTAATTAATTCTCAGATTTAGTGAATTCTGTTAGCAGTGATGGAAAAAAAATCTGCCTTGACTTTAACAGGACCTGGAGTCTGACCCAGATTTCTTTTTTTCTTTTCTTTTTAATTTAAATGCAGATGTTTTATTCAGAAGATTGTAGTCAACTGATAACATTTGCAGGAAAATTAAACTGGTGCAAACACTGAAGCTGAGATTTTAGAAATTTCACATTTTTAGAAAAACACTTGTTGTGTTCAGAGTCAGTCTTCTAAATATGGTTATGTGCACCTAAAAAGAAATACGAGTAAGCTTCTGCTTACTGTCATTGAGAAGTCTTCTCTAGGTACACTTACTTTGTACATCCAGTCATAGCTTTAATGGCTGAAGATATAATTTTAGGGCAATGTGTGTTTTGCAAGCAGAGTTCTATTGGCATAAATAATTTGGGGTAATTACATTTCTAGCTGCTGGAGAAAATTAATAGGGGAGGGGACTTACATCACTGGTTGTCCATCTACGTGTTCAACCCCATCCCGCAGTGGAGTGTTGGTTTGTGTAGGGAGTGAGTGGCACAAACTGCCCATCAGATGTGCCATTGTTTCCTCCTCCCATTCTCCAGTCTTATGGCTGTCAGAGCATATGAAATTTTGAATATAGGAGCTCAAAGGATTAGGTCAGTTGTTGACCACTGCACTTCTATGTAAGCAAAAGTAATACTCATCATTATTTTTCTGAAGAAATAGTGAACAATTAATTGTGCACTTTAACAATCTTTTTCTCAGTTCTTTTTTTTTTTTTAAGCCAGCTTAATTTTCAGTCTCTTCTTTGACTGTATTTAGCTCTGGATTTTACTGAGAATTTGCTTGTTCAGAACATTCTGCTTGTGTTGTTTAGAAATACAAAAAGTAGAGGTGTCAAAATTGTTACCTCAAAAATTGAGGCTTTTAATTTTAAGGCCCTTCATGTTCGAAGAGTATTTTTTTCTGTTCTGTTCTGTTTCTGTTCTACTCTCTGCTGTCATACCCAGATGAAATAGAAAAGTGGAAAGCCTTTCCCGTGGATAGATGTTTTTTATTAGCGTGCTGCATTTTGGATAGTGCTGAAGCGTGTGTATCATGCACACCTTGAGAGCTGGAAGGTTGGATCGAACAAGCCCATTCCATTCTATGTTTACATCAGTTACAGAATGAAAACGTGATTCATGTTACCAGTGAGCACCTACAGATTTTCAGATAGCTCTAGCAGAGCCTGCGTGATTCTGTATGGAATCCAGAGACATTCACATAAGCTGTAATTAATGTTTTCAGAGCAATTAAATACGTCATTTGCCTCCAGTATTTGCTGAAAACAAATAAAAAATCCGAATCTGAAAAATCACAGCAGGGTATTTTAGTTGCTATTGAACATTTGCCAGAAGAACATTTGCCAAAAGAAAATATGGTTATGGTGATGCTAAACTTACTGTTATCGATCAGATTAGAATTACCTTTGAAAATAGGCTTACAACTTTTCAGGACTCTTTTTTCTCCTTTGAAGGACTGTTAAGTATTTAAAAATTTTTTAGGCCTTTTCTTACAAGATTTTGTGACAAGTGTGGCTAAATTCATGTTCAGCACAGATGACTTCAGTTACATTTGTAGTGCCTCTCATACATTTGATCATACCTAGCACAGACAACGAGTTAAATTTACCTTTCATGTTACAATACCATAAAAGATGAGAAATAGCACTTAGTGATTTTGTTTTGTAGTATGCGATTATTGTGTTTAAGATGTCACAGAGTCCAAATCGAATTGCTGAGTGCAGATATTTTTGTAAGGTAATTCTTCTTGAGATGTTAAAGCAAATCGTGCATCTCTTGCTAAAGCATCCAGTGAGTATTGCATGGGTTCCTTACCATCTGAGCAGCAAAACTGCACATCAGGAATTCCAGCAGAAGTTAAAACTAACAAATGGGGTCTCAAATAATCTAGCATTCTGTCTTGTCATCTTGTATCTTAAGATACAGCTGTGCTCATCTGCGTACGGAATTTGTCCTTTATTGCTAAGAGGAATGACATGTTGAAGTGTCATGGACCAGTGAAGATATGAAGGAAAGAAACCTTAGTTGGTCATTCTTTTAAGAGTATGTGATTAAAACAAGAATCGAATAAGCCAAATTTAATTCCATATGCTGCTGAACAGGTCAAGGCTGCTGCCTAAGTCTTGTTTAGAAATCCAAGCTGTGTTGCAGTGTTGCTGCAGTTCTGCAGCCTATATAAGACTGTATGCAGCTGTAATTGCCGTGTCTATAACAGAAGTCCTGCCTTCTATTCTGGAAAGTAGATAGCTGCATAATTTTGTACCTAATTAAGCAAACAGGATGCCTTTTTAACATCCAGATGTTTTCTTAGCAGGAAAATCACAAAAATCCAAGTTTGTGACAACACGAACAGATAGTTGGCCTGTTTAATCTGTATCTTATGAATTTAAAAAAAAAAATCTTATGATTAAGGATATTCTAATGTACATTTAAAACAATTTGAGCAGAACTAACTTTTCTAAATGCTCAATACGCACATGAGAAATTCTGCTGCGGTTAGTTTTCCAGTTCTAATTAGCTGGGTTTATGTGCTTTGAGTGAAACTAAGCGAAAGAATTTCCTTTTGGTTTATGCTTCAGGTAACCTTAGAGAAGCGAGAGCATGCTTTGCCTTGTTCTACTCACCATCAGTTTTTAATGTGCATTCTAGCTTGATATTTTGTCTGGTCGTCAATATGCTTACAAGCCTGGTAGTAATGGCATTATGAGTGCTAAATACACCTCATGTTTGTGAAGATAATGTGACTCTCAATTTTGAGATTACTTAACATTCGAAGAGCTTTAAAGGCTGCAGTCACCTTATTAAGGAAGGAGTTTAGGAATGGCCTTTGGTCATTCTCAGCATGCTTCCTTGCATTTAAGAGTGAAAAGAGAGATGATAATGTTGTGCCTGGACTTGTCCACGTAGAGTTTAGGGTACCCTGGGGTTTTTTCATCTAACTGTAAAACAAGATATAACATGCTTATCCCTGATTTTCTTGTTTTTCTTTCGACCATTTCAGCGCCCTGCAGGAGTCATTAAATCAAAACTTCATGCTGATTGTCACCCATCGAGAAGTCCAGCGGGAGTACAACCTCAACTTCTCAGGAAGCAGTACCATTCAGGAGGTGAGTGCTGTTTCACAGCTGAAGAACAAATGTAGCTCATTATAGGTAATGCCAGCTCTGTTAAAGAGGGTTTCAATGGTCTCAATGGATATTCCTTTATTTTATTAGTCTTTTTTTTTTGTTTAATCAACTGAATCATCAAGATTGCTGTAATTCAATCAAAGAACTTGGCCTAAAAAGGTTTTCTATTAAATTATACAGAAAAGATGTTTTCCATGTAGTAGCAGAATATATGAACAGTGTTTACTGAGTTATTCTAGAATGATGAGGAAAGGCAGTTATTCAAATAACTTTTTATCTTTAGGCTCCTCAAAGCTCCTTCTGTCTTGCCTTCTTTTAACTAGCTCCATCTCCATTTTGTAGGCACCTTTACCATCTACTAGTGCTGTACTTCTTACTGCCTTGGTAGCCAAATGGTTTGTGTGTAATGGACGTCACTGCCGTTCTGTAGAACGGCCAGCAAGGGGTGACATTGTAGAGAACTTCATCAGAATTAAGTCCTATAGGAGCAAATATCTATAATATGACTCTGGACTCTCTGAATTTAGAAGCAATCTGTGCATATTTTCAAAGCTCCTTTCTAAAGCCAAAGGTTGTTGTCTAGTGCTTCACGTTATGTCTAATGCCAGGTGTTTTGGATGTTATTTTCCGTATAACACTAGCTCCTGGAAACATGACAGTCTAGAATAAAGTGAATTGTCAGAATTCACGTTACAAAATATTAAGGTTAAATGTTTGCTTTTCAAATCAAATGTATGTTTGCTATTGGTCTGACATGTCTCCCCATCTTTTATGGTTGTATGGAGTTTACCAAAGTTTTTCATGTCACATGCTGATGCTATAGACAGAATTGGTTTAAGTTCTGTAATTTTAGCTATAGGAGCAGCATCTCAAACAACAATGAAACATGGTAATTAACTGGTTTTATTGTGAATCCTGTTATTCTTAAGATCTAAATTCTGATCTTTCTTCTGTGTGAAAGCCTGTTTTCTACTTTACCTTTTTAAAGCTGTTATAGTAAGTTCAGTTTGTTTTTTAAAATAGTATAAACAAACATACTTGTGTCAGTTTGTTCCCTGAGGGGCCAAGCTCTGACTCTTTACAATTAAAAATAATTAGAATATTTATGGAGCTAAATGATCAGAATATTTGTTTTTCATTTTAAAATGGTGAGATTCTAAAAGGAAACGCATACATACATACATATTGTCTGTTTGTTTTTTATATGTGCTTTATCAATTACGACTTCGCTGTTACATCAATTCTTACTTACCTGGCTTAAAGGAACCAGAAAGCCGTGACAGTGCATGACAATCTAGGCTGCCTTTACATGCACAGAAGTCTTTTTGTTTGTTGGTAATGACAGGTTACAGTCAGCATGTTAACATACAAAGCTGACCGAATTGAAAGTCAGTTATGATTTTCCCCATTACAACCAAAATAAAAAAAAAATCCTTCCACCTCATAACCAGCAAGAGCATCAAGCCTTTCCTTGCCTTTCTGTCTTGTATCTAATTACATCCAAGAGAGTGTATAAAATTATAAAGACCGTTTCAGAGATGAAAATGAGCAGAGAGCTCTGGTCCTTCCTGTGCAGCTGATGCTGAACAGGTGAATATGTCTGTCTGTGCAAAGTCTCGTGGAAATCACTGGCGGTTTGGCTCAGGTGAAAGGGCTGGCGAACATTTGTCTAATTATAGAAAACAAGCACTGTTTTGTATGTTAACTCCCTAATGACTTTTTAATTTAATTCTTTTTTTTCTTTTAGCATAGAGTGAGCGTTGTAACAAACGGTTGATCAGTCTAGTTAGGCTGTGCGATTTGGAGGAATCAGTGGTATCTTTCCTTCTCTTTGCTCCCTTGTCTGTCTGCTCTTCGAGGACCATTAGATATATATATATATATATTTTTTTTTCCATTCCCTTGTTCACGCTTTAACAAATTAATAGTTTACTTTCCTTCTGGTATGTTTTTGTAATCGTGGGAAAGCTCTGTGAGTGTTGCAGTTGCCAACCACAAGAGGGCAGGAAGGACTATTCAATTATTACCTAAAAATGCTGTTCAGTGTTTTCAAATTAGCCTCTGGTATATTAACAAAAAGGAGTATAATGGCCAAGTTATTGTTTGATTTACAGATAATTGGCATATTGCGGGGAGGAGACTTAATTTCACCCTTTTAAATTAAACAGGGAGATTTAAAAAGACATAAAATATTCATTAATGTTCAGTGATTATAAAGTAGTGGCATATATTTATTCTGCCTTTATTACTGTTTCGATGGGAAAATACTGCAAATATTTCAGAAATCGACTTGGCCATACTGACAAGTTGAAATGTTTAAGCAGTGTTAATGCAATCTACTCACACGTTATATTCTATGCAGAAAGATTCAAAATGACTACATAAATTATTAAAAGAAATATTTAAAATTCTATAAATGTTCTACTGCTTGCCACAGTTGGGTGCAACTGTCTCACCAGGGCTGATGCAGTTTGTTGTTCTTGTTGGTACTGCGAATTTTAAGAAATAGCTTTTTTGTTTCCCTCAAAAAAACCCCCAACACCACACCAAAACCCCAACCTCACCACCCTTTCAAAAGTGTCAATAATATTTTGCAATGGATTAAATGCAAAATGCAGTGAGCTCTCAGCTGCGCTTTCCTAAACTACTATTGCTTCAGTTCTTTGTCGTTTTTCTTATTTTTAGAATGCATGTTTAATAGTAAATGATATTTGAATGAGTTATTTCAAAGAAATCTTGATGTTTAATGGGGAAACAATCTGACAGAAAATTCTCTGAGAGAAGCCTGAAGCCCTAGTGCTTGTGTCTGCTTCCACAATTTGTTCTGTATTAAATCAGTAGATGCATGTTGTTACTTGGAGATGCTTTTTTCTTTTACATCCTCAACTGTTTACCTATTAAGATTTAAAAAGTAAGTTTAAAAATACAGAAGTTGCATTCAGTTGTACTGATGAGGGGTTAAGAGCCTCTAGGGAATACTCAGAAATGAAGTAAAAAATTAAACTGAGCTTGTCCAAAATTCCAGATTTTTTTTTTTTTTTTCTGGTGAGTTGGGCAAGGGAGTTGCTGACTTGGAAAGGTAATGATAATTAAATGAGCCTTTCCCAAAATTCCGATTTTTTTTTTTTTTTTTCTGGTGAGTTGGGCAAGGGAGTTGCTGACTTGGAAAGGTAATGATAACGTGTCGGTCTAACTTGCAAATTAATCTGTGTCACAGATATCTGACATCTATTTGTTCTTGTAAAATTACAGTATTAAATTATTTCTGAGAAGATCCTGTTCTGGGAAATACCACGGTAACTTTTTTTCCATGATACGCATTTTAAAGTGGAAATTAGTAGGTTTTTCATACCAGTTTGGAGACTGTAAATGGATGCATTTCCAATGTATTACGTGGTTAAATAAGAACAATTCTAACAGATGGAACTCCTACTACTTACAAGACTAAAAGGAGTTTTCTGTCCGAATACTTGCTCTTTATTCTGCTAAAATAATTTGTTGAGGCTATCCGTAATTGCAGTGAGAGAATTTTTAACGTTTGATTTGGTAATTAAATTATTACAAGTCATTGTCACATTCAAGGTAATTTTTTCTCTGTCTACCCTTACAACCGCGTTCTCATTTAGAAATGAACGTTTCTACTGCTCATTTTTGCAAGTTGTAGTTACATTCTTTGACAGAAATGAAGGACAGCCCTTTTCAGAGAGGGGAATATTTAAATGTTTCATGGAAAGCAAGTTTGTGTTCTTGTCCTGGAGCAAACTGATTTGTGAAAAACTTTTGAATTTGAGTACTTGTCACAACAGTATGCTCCATGCTTTTTGTCGTTTCAGTCAGTGATGTATGAAAAAATTTTTTTTTAACAAACTGAATAACTCTGTTAAAAACAGGAGTTTGCATTTGTCTGTCTGACTGTTGGTACAGACTTTGAAGCCTTTTTGTGGTGCTGTGTGCAGGATTACAGAATTATCCAGTGTACACAAGCTGTGGCTGCTAAAGGGTGGACGAGTTAAATATGTAGAAACCTCAGGCCTCTTGTAGACTGGTGATTTTATTTTGTAACTGCTGGAGATTCCAGCTGAGAATACTAGGTAAAGCATGTACCTGGTGCTATAATTCCAAGTAAAACATAAAATCTGTGCAAACAATGCAAAGGAGATGGGTCCCTAAATACTGGCTGCCTCTGCCTTGCTGCATCTGCTCTTTATTGCGTTCCTTTAGCCAATAACCTCATCGGAGGCCAGCCGCTGAGCATCCCCGTCACCTGCCGTAGGTAATGGATTTGTTCTTTGTTCCCTATAGACTTACTGGGTAAGGTGGACTCTGGAAAGCAATGTATCCAATAGCACTCCAGGCAGGAGGGGGAACTGTTTGTGCATGCAACTGCTTGGGCTGAGATAAACTATCAATTCTGTGTTGACAAAGCCTAATGACAGTTTGAAGTCCTTTGTGCTGAATTTTTAAAAAATTTTTTATAAGTAAATGTGAACAAGATACAAGCCCCCCCTGTTTATGTTCATGTAGGCAGAAACCTTATTTAAAGGGCCTAAATAAACACAATATATAAATACAGATAAGCAGATGAATTACCTTCAGCATGCAGGAAAATAATCCTCCTTAAGGTCTTGTACATTTTTTAGATCTGATTTTTGGTATCTGAACAAAATATTTTCCAGGCAATTGTTGTTGAGCGAGATCATCCACAGTAAAGGTCAGACATTGGCATGGCGACACGAAATGTGTACACAAATAACGTTCTTTTTAATGTTGTAGCTAAGTAATTACATAAAATACATTTGCTGGAGATCAGAATATGGACATACCCAATTACGGTACATACATTAACATAGGTTTCAGAAACAGTTGTGTTATATTTTGAGATCTTTTTTACTTTAAAATTGTTGAAAATTATTCTTATGTTAATAAAAATCAGTAACTAACACTTTTTGGTATTTAACAAGGGGTGCAGAAACATTCTACACTAATGTTCAATTTTTCTTTAATATTGGAGAAGTTTGTAAAATACATTGTTGCTGTACCGATTGTACTCAAGTCATTTTTCATGACATTTGAAATTTCATTTTGTTTGCTTTATAAAATATAAAAATTACATTCAATTTGTAGTGAGTCATAACAACAGTATACATAATTTAAACACCTATCACTGTGATAGTTACTACAGTAGCAACTGAATCCAGCTAGCAGGCTGGGTTTTGGTTTTTTTAAACAAGGAGATACAAATCTGTTTTTTGTAAAGCTAAATCAACTTCTCAATTTATTTTTTCTTTCTTTTAAAGAAAACCAGCATGTTGCTAAACTAAAATGTATTTGCTGAAAGAAATCCTTGACAAACTTTCTGTAAATTATCATGTAGGTTTTAAAAAATTTTTGTTCATCATTTATTGGTAATTTAAGGCAAGTTCCTTGGGAAATAAATAGAAAATACCTTTTACATACCTGTTAGAAAGTGATAGCTTTATTAGGCACTTAGAATATCTTAATATCTGGCTGTAGCGATCTGTTTCGAAGAGATTGTTTTCGTAAATGTATATAATATTTTTCTTTTTATGCAACAGAAACAGCAATAAAAGGTAAAGGAAGGGCACTCTTCTACTTCTCTATTAATTATGAAGCTTAATATATTCCTGAGACAATATGTTTCATAACCTGTAATTTGGTTTTGCTGGGTTTGGACGTGCATATCATTAAAGAAACGATCGTCAGTTATCAAAAACTAGTAAACATGGATATTTTTATATGCAAGAAAAGGCAGAGAGTAAATAATTGCACTGGTGACCAATACTGTAATAATCCTGTTTTACAATATGCACTTGACAGGTTGTAATAGTGCTAATTGAAGAGACTAATTCACACTTGCTTCATTCTATTCAAAGGCAAAATCAGCAGCTTGTTTTGCTTTTGACCAGATGGTCCTGATGAACACCTACTGTGCACTTTAAGTGCTTTACTAGAATTACAAAGGCTGGGGGCTGCGTCCGACTCAAAATGATTTGAGAAGAGAAAAAAACCTCACTGCTCAATGGATTTGGTGCAACTAAATTAATTCTAGTGGACCCATTACACATTGAGCCCCCTTTTCAAAGTGCTGAGCCTCCTCGTTTGTTCTGTAGCAATGAGAAAGTGAAAGGCAGATTACTGCAAACAGAAATAAAAAAAAAGTGCTGTGAAAAGGAGAAAAGAGGCCTTGAAGCCTTTTCATATCATTTGGGTTTTTCAAGTGCGTTATTTTTGGGGAGGGTGGATGTATGAAAAGCCAATTGGAGTTTTTTTTGTTTTAAAGTGCGCTATTTAAGTACTATGAATATAAAAGCAAGAGCAACAGTTGACTGAGTTTACTGTGGTAAAGCTTTGTGTCCAAGGATGAATCAAATTCATTATAGTCAATGCTTTGTATTTTCATATGAATGTCGGGTTAGTTTCACAAGACTGTGTCTGTTTAGGATAATTATATTTTAATATTTTCCTTTCATAAAGTTATCACTGTAGATATATAAAATTTGCTGAAAGCGAGGCTTTTTCTCGAATAAATTTAGAAGCACTCAGAGAGTTTAAAACTCCAAAGGAAGCTGTTTGATTTCCAAGGGAAGGTGAGGCATGTTCCATAGCGTTGAAGCACAGATTATTATAACTAATTAGAAGTCACACATCTGTTAGCTTTGGATTTATCAGCGCTTATAGTTTTCTGTGTATGTTTATTATCTCACTTCTTCCTTTCTCTCCTTCTCTGTCTCTCTTACACTCCACCCGTAAGTGTAGTTGGATCTGAGAGAAACTCTCAAAGGATAAGGATGAATTTAGCTGAATTTGAAAGTAATGAGGAGTCATTGTTATAATTTTGGTTATAGGTTCAGCTCCGTAAATGCTCAGTCATGTGAGTTGTCCTTATTTTAGAAGTAATCATGTTGAATTGCATGGCTTTGCTCACGTAATTTAAGGATGCTAGGGATTTTGGGGATCAAGACCTAATTTAAAAACCTGAATTTTTAAAAAACGGCAATTAAAACCATCGCTTGCTATTCTGAGTTTGAATATTTGCTGTGTTTTACTTTCGGGGTGGAGAATTTTTATGCAGGGCTTCTATCATAATGCTAGCTATTAAAAAGGTGTTAGCATGAAATGACAAAAAAACCTAAGCAGCTTTATGAACATATTAAACAGCCATGTCCCAAGTTCCTGTGCTATTTAAGGTGGGAAAGCAGTACTCTGTAGCTAAATGGCATAACACTGCTGTGTGTATAAATAATTTTTCAGTTATGATTCAACTAAATATAAAAGTTAGCATTTCTTTCAATTAAAAAATAATATACAGCTCATAAAGCGTACTAGAGCATGGTTTAACCTTTCTATCCTGCGTTAACTATAATATGATCACGTCTATTATTGCATGATATACACTTATATTGAAAAAAACTGAAACGATCATTGAATTGCTGATTTGTTTTCAAACAATGAAATTTGTATTTGTGCAAATTATAGTAGGCACAGTGTTCTCTCATGTTCTCTCATCAAACAACTCAATTATACTTATAAATAGTGAGGTGCTAATGAACTGTTGTTCTGGAAAAGTTTGGGTTTTTTTTAACTTGAGCAAGAAAGGAAACACTTCACAATTTTAGAGTGCTTGCTTGGTGAGAAAATATTTGAAAGTATTGTACTTATGTAAATCATGTTGGTGCTATCACTTTTAAATACACAACAGAAGCTAATCTAAAAACCCCCTCAGTTCATATGGAGCGCAACTAGATTCTTGACATTGTAAATTGCTCACTTCATAGGGAACTGAGGATTTACTTTTATTCATGGAGTTACAGAAGTTTTTTCACTAAGAGTCTATATTTCAGTTTAAAGTTTATTAGTGCATTCATTTAATAGAAAGAGGAAAATTTTTGGATAGTTGAGGTGATGAGGATATTTAACATAGTAGTTGTGGAGATGACACTGAAATGGTCAACAGTATCTTAGCAGCAGTGTAATGATAGCGCTGCAATGCATCGCTCTGTAATTGCTATGCAAAGAAAATACTCAGTTGCTCTTTCTAATGTGAATTAATAATGTTTGTCACTGCCTGGTGAAACAGTACACTAGCTCTTCAGTAAACCTTTTTCTTACGATTTTTTCAGTTACATTCCTATATCTGTGTAAAACATGAACTTGAGAAGTTATGCTTTTGTTTTTGTACCAAGAATCGTGGGCATAAATTGAAGAGCCTTGCACTCATTTAAAGGATAAAATGGCCTCCTAATCACCCTCAAGAAATCCCTGTTACTGTTTTTAAAAAGGGTTATAGAAGCTCTCGGCAAACATTTGCAATAAGTGGCAAAATTTATGCCTTGCTTTGTGGTTGTTGCGTGACCAGACAGTGGAGTGTAGGATTGTTTTAAGGTTTTTACAGCTGCAGGCAAAAAGCATCTGTTCCTAGAAAAGCCTTCATTGTTTAATTTTGACACTGACTTTTCCATGCTGCTTGTACCAGTCTCTGGATTAGGTGCCACTAAGATAAAATTTGTTTTAAGTTGCTCCCAAATGCAGCTGTCACTATACACTGCGCCTTGTAGCTTAGGCAAAGCAGACATTATCAAAACATGCGGTTTCGTACAAGGTCATCTCCGTGGGCTGGAAAAGCTCAGAGCAAGATTTTTGACAATATTGTATCTTGAGAGTAGCTAAGCTATTAGCTTTTGTGTTTATTCAATAATTCTTCTGGTGATTGCTAACGTATATGACTGCCTCTGAAACAGTGAAAGAAGGTTTTTTTTTTTAACAGCTCTGTTTTTCTTTTACATATCCTTAATATTATATTTATTCTGATAGAGCAGTTACTGTGGTATTCGATTATATACACTCCATTATGTGTTTATGTATCTATGTATCTCTACAGTGAAATGGAATGATTTACAAAAATCTGGGAAAACTGACATTTTTTGAAAGAGCTTCCATTTCTTTCCTTCAAAGTTTCCAGTGAATTAAAAATGAAAGAGCACTTCATTTTATGTATCCCAGAGTTGTGTTAATTTCTACCCAGCTGGTCTAAAATGATTGATACAAAGCCAAATTTGAGACCGCCTGCATTACAAAGTCTGTAATTTGCTAATGAATTATGATAATAATCTTTCATCATACATAAAAGATTTAGACAAACAAATTGCTAACAATACAGTTTGATCACAATTTTGGGTTTTTTACCAAGCCGTGAATCTACTTTGCTTTTCCCGAAGTGAACTTATTCTTACCTCATTTTGAAAGCAATAATGCTGGAAGATGTGTTGGGATGATGGTGGACAGCAGAAATTAAGTAAGCTTGTAGTGTAAAAGTCCGTATTTAATGTATATGCAAATCAAACCACCCGGTTTCCAACTAGAGAAGCATCACAGATGGTTCAAAAAGTTGCTTGAGACTGCATCTACTGTTGTAGGGACATAGAAGAAAAAGAAAGAGTAGAGATGTTTCTCCAGTTAAACCTCCTCTGGGAATGGTGGAGGCAAACTATTTAAAGCATAGCTGGACATAGCCATAGGAGCAAACTAGGCTTAAAAAGAACAGAAAAGAAAACCAAATCTTCCGGAAGTAGGGCAACTGCCAGGAGATCTGGGCAATCTGAGTGAAGTTTGTGGTTACTTGCCTGTCATCTCAGCAAACAGGTCATCTTTAACCCTCTGAGGACAATGTTCACAGTAGGAAACATGAGCACGGTATAAGCAGGCGTCTTCCAGTATGAAACCTGCTCATTTTTGGTCATCTCAGGGAATGGGTCATCTACCTTCTCACCAAAGGTTGCTTCCTGGTTCTGCAGAACTTGCTTCTGTATTGGATATTTTATTTTTCCAATAGTAAGCATCACAGGAAAAAGGAAAGGAGCTTTCTGTTCACTACCTCTAACTTTTCTTCTGTTTTGCAAATAGCCTTGATTGTTTTCTTGCTCCTTTTTAGCTCAGTTCAGTAGATTTAAGTAGACATCATTTTGATGTCCACCCTAGAAAAATGACCAACCAACCAAAAAACGCACAAGATCTAATGCATATATCCAGTGTTGCCATTGTTGTTTGGATAAAAACTGTTGACTGCAGTGATTTGTGGCTTTATCTTCTACTTTTCAGACCATGAATTGTTTGAAACAGCTGGTTTCTTACCCCAAAACCACATACATGTGACTACCCAAAACAAAATAGCAGTGAGATTCCTGTGGCTACTATTATGTGAAGTATTGTTTGACTTATAAAAAAAGTAGGAAAAGTAAACAAACTGGGAGTAAAGGCAAGAAAGTAGGACAACCACCAGCGTCAAGAAAATGCCGTCCAGAGCAAGGACTGGCAATGTGGCCTTGTGAAAAGATAAGGAAAGGAGCTTTGGGAGAGGTGCTGACTGGAAAGGGGGTTGAATCATGAACAAGGCTTTTTGTTATTGTTTTATTATGTTGTTTGTTTTTATCTTATTTAGGGAACTACAGCTTTGTGAATAACCAGGAATGTGTTAATTAATTACTTCTTACTGAATCAAGTTAAAAAGAACAAGTCTTCAGTTTGGCCAGAAGAGACTGGTTTTTTTAGTCAGTCCTCCCAGCTGGTAGAAAGACTGTGCCATATGCAGCACAGAATACTGCTAATGTTGATTCCTTGGGGACGATACCTTTGCAATTCAGAGAATTTCATTCAACAATTGAAAAATTTGAGATGTCATTTATTTGTACATATTGCTTTGGATTGGGGAGAGGGGTTGTGAACAACAGAGATTTGGTATACCAAGGACCTTAACTCTCACCACTCTTCTTCCTCCTCAGGAAGGTGTTCCTATGTAGTAGCTGTTTTACCTAGTATATCTGACATCTAGTAGCTCTAGAAATTATGATGTTATTGTCATTTCAATGTGTAGAAGAATATCTCAAGACTTCCACAATATTGGAAACAGATAAGCAATGAAAGAAAAAAAGGAAGAGGAATACAAAGAAAAAGGATTTCTGACTATTTTTCTGCAATTTGTCTATAAGGAAGAGAGAGCCTCTTCCTATAAGTCTGTATTTATAGAATGGTAGTAAATCCAAGTGCCTGGTATCACATGGCATAGCTGTACATACCTTACTCCAAACCCGACGAAGGGAGATGGAGAGAAGGAATAATGAATCCTAAGAACTGACTTAATTTCAATCATCTCTTTCACAGCATCATGGCAAAATGCAGCACCCCAAATACCTCTGTAATTTCTTCTAGGAGAAACAGAAAGACAAGGGGTTTACATTGCTCTCAAATTAATTTTACTTGTTTCTGATGACCAGCTGCCTTTTACTGAATGCAACAACTCTTAAAACAGTAACTCTTCCTTAAACATTGTGAGCTGTTGGTGTCCCATTATTAGTTTCTCTGTAACCATAAGCTGAATTTCAGTTCCAACATCTCCTCTCTGTACATTGCATAAACTGTTCTTGCACTTACCCACAAAAAGTTCCTCTGTTAAGTCAAGAAGAACTTATTCTTGAATAATTAAAAAATGGGGAGGGTCGGAAGTGCTTAGATTAATCTGGGCAGCGCTTTGTGTGGTGACAATTTCACCTATAACTACAACTTTACCCAACTCTGCTTGAAAAGGTCTTGGCTCTTTTTTATTCTGTGCATTGGCACTGGGCTGGCAGAGAACAGGCTAGACTGTTGACCACAGAGCTATGACCACAGGGCAGCCTAGCCCGGGACTAAGACAAACAGAACGGAGAAGTTCTGACATTCACAAAACCCAGCAGCAGCAGAGCGGTGAAGAAGGTAACTTTTTTTGTAATGCAAATCAGTAAAGCAAAACTTTCTCCCTGATAGGAAAGGTGACCTGTCAAGTCAGGCAGGTCCACGTTAGTATTTCAAGGCTGGGTCTTACAAGACATAGAAGTTCTCCAGTGCATTCTGTGAGGTCTGTGTGGGATGAAAGTTTCTTTTTTGATGAACTAAGAGTAGTAGTCTGAGATGAAACTTGTATTGCCATGGAGATGTCTTTACTCTCCCCCTTAAATCTTCCCACAGAACGTTAAGTTGTAGTTCTCAGCGAGGGCTCCATTAGCATGCAGGACAGTGCGCAGGGAACCAGTCGGTGGTGAGGAGCTCACGGCCATGCTATTTATGTTTCTGCCATTCTACTAGCAACCAGTTCTAATCTGGTCTTGTGGATTGAAAGTTTCTTAGTAGCTGACGTGGGTAAAGCCCTTCCCAAATCTTCGTCCACGAAGCCAAGCCATGATGATGATGATGATTCTACTAGCAACCAGTTCTAATCTTGTCCTGTGGATTGAAAGTTTCTTAGTAGCTGACATTTAAAAATTGTGCATCTTCTGTTTTAATTTTATTCTGATGGTATTTGGTTTGCGTGCTCTGAGACGGCTCCAACACGCAAGCTGAAGTGCAGTAAGTCGGACGAGTGGGAGACTGAAGATCAGGAGGAGTGTGGAGCACTAATGCAATTCTGTCCTACAAGGAATGGACCTGCATCAGTCCTTTGGGTGCAAAACGCTATTTTCAAATGTCACACCACTGGGAAGCCTGCTCCGTTGTAGCAGAAACACTGTCATTTTTAATAATTCTGTAAACAGAGGTGGCCAAATTCTCCTTGAGTGGGAACAAATAAATGGAAGATTAAGTGAAAAGTGTGTTTTCAACTCACTGCAGGGTATATTTATGCAAGGAATCGACATGAGCAGTAGGACAAGCCGTTTGAATACCCAGAATGATATTGTTTCTCCGTTACAGGAGTAGAATAACATTGTGTTTCATTCCATTTTTTTCTTAAGATCAGTTCGAAGAACAATAAAACTTCAAAGTTAAATGTTTCTCCTGAAACAGAAATGCAGACTGTTTGAAGTAGAAGATAATTTTAACATGCAGTCTGAAATAAGCATCTGTTTTCTCAAGACACTGGATTCAGAACAGAACTGCAAATCCAATTTCAGTTCGCTTTTTGTGTCTTTAGCCTTGTGCCAGGTAATGGGTTGGCCCTAGGATCATTCAGTTTTAACTTACACATTTGTGATTGTCAAATTTTGTATTTTCTCTTCTGTGGTAAACCATGTCTTTCTCTCGTTTTTTTTTTTTTTTTTTTTTTTTTTTTTTTTTTTTTTCCCTGTTCTTTTTAAGAATTTGCTTTCTTCTGTTTCTTTTATTCTTTGTCAGTCTACGTACATGTTTTCTTTTTCATCGCTTTTTCCAATCAACTAAATTGTTATTCTTGGTGTTAACTTCCATAGTTCAGTAAAATTACACTTTCCTAGGTTTTTACATTTTTGGTATCTTTTTGTTGATGCGTATTTTATACCCTGAATTTCATCCTTGTGGTTCAGAGGAGGGAGCTGTTCATATGGATCTGTAGAACAGTGGCATTTTGACGTCTTCAGGGGGAAGAACCAGGCAGAATAGCTGAATATGTAAATGAGCAGCTTGTGGTGCTGTACCTGGTCAAATAACCATTGATGCAGTATAGCTGAGCAGACTGTTTCAGTGTGTGCATATACAGTAGGTATTTCTCTCCAAATTAATATTTGCATTTGAAATATGTGTGTAGTGCAAATACAGAAGTATATAACAATTAATATTATTTTGTATTTGATGTTTACATATTATGTGCTCTGCATTTTAATTCTTAATGTTATCTGCTTCTTTAATCATCTTGAATTAGTGTTCCAAATGCATTGATTCAAAGGGATTTATTACTCAGTTATTAAGCTTTGGTAGGCATTTGTATCTCTGAAATAAGTTGGGGTTGGTCAGTAGTTAGCTGGTGTTTTCTGAGGTTGCCATTTTGTTCTTCAGAATCTTGAGACTATTTTAAAACTTCTCTGTCAACTTTACGTTTCTAAGTTGTATTGATGAGGAAAACTTACAGAACATGGCGCTGATTTAATACTGTTTTCCAGCTTAGAAGTGCTCTGTGCAAAAACACTACATAGTTTAAAAATAAAGGTGTGCTTCTAATCTGATTTAGTTAAACCAACATGGACTGTTGTGTGAATATTCTTATTTATCTTAAGGGCAGCTTGTTCGACTTTAATATAAACAGAGAGAGAATTAGGTTAAGTAAAAGCAAAGTAAGGCTTGTCCTTGCTGAGGTAAAAAGAATCATCTCAATCTGTATTAGTTAATACATGACAAATAAATCATAGTAACCCCTTTGTATTTACAGAACACTTAGTCATATGCATCTAGTAGATGGCAAAACTTTTCATTCCCTTGGAGAGCCCCATCTTCGCTGTGCAAGCAAGTAGAAACTAGAATCTATACTAAAACCAGCTATACTGGTTATAAGCAATAAAGTAACCCCAAGAACTACAATGCCAAATACGGAATACGCTATAAACCTTGTAATAAAGCTTCTGCCAGTGCTCTTACCACCTTACTGTAATGAGCTTTAAGTTTTCCCTCTGAAGTCATCATCATCATCATCATCATGGCTTGACTTTGGGAACGAAGATCTGGGAAGGACTTTTCCCACGCTCACTGCAAGCGATGAGTGCACCCTTCAGGCCTGCACGGTGGATTTTTTAGGTGAGGCGCAGCGTGCGCGCAACTGGCCCCTCCCTCTGAAGTGGCACAGATTCAACTGTGTAAATAAGGACTTTGATTTGAGCACCTTTTACAGTCTCTCAACTTTATGTAATAAAAATTGATTACCTTTGTAATAATATCGAGGGGAAAAAAATGTGGTGTGTTCTTCAAGGTATTTAGGGTCCCCTCCTGGATTTCTCTCCATGATGATTTTCTTGTTCAGCCAAAAGGAGTCCTTTGACTTCTGGTTGGTTTCAAGGACAAGAAATGCTTCTTTAAAATGCTTTTTTAAAGCTTCTGGTCAATTCCTACCATTTTTTGTTCCCCTTATTTGGGAGACACAACTGATTTACTGTAATGCCATTGGAATAAAGAAAAAAGAAAAGTCAGTTCTACTCTCTTCTTTGTCTGGCAATTCAAATGTAGTAGAAATTACTAGGAAGTTTAGTGTCTATACCCATCATAAATAAAAACTCGTTTACACTTCTAGTTTCTGTAAATGTGTTATCCATGTTCTACCCCTGTTAAAATGACGATGGGTGGTTTATTTAGTTAGTTCTTCATTCAGTTTTGGTAATAAAGGTCACTATTATTGAATAAACGTGAAAATGCTCTACCATATCATGAGGTTCATGGTGTTTTGGAGGAGTTCGGTGTTGTGGCGGGTGTTCTGTGATCTTAGGGAATGAAGTGAGAGATGGGGAGCCAAAATGTGGAGATGCAAAACAATCAGCTGTGTTCCCAAAATGCGCTTTAAGAGGGCTTGTTTTTCTGGTTATTTTATAAAAAATTAAAACCTTGTTGAATCATGAATTTAGGGCTAATTCTGCTCTCCTGTCTGCTTGCACAAGTAGGATGTTGCTCCCGCAACCTGTTGGTGTCATCTTGGAGTGGTGTCCTCCTGCGCTCTGTGTAGAGGTGCCTCCAGAGCTTGGGGGTGGGAGAGGGAGGAGTAGATGAGCTGTTCTTAGTAGCTGTTTGTCCTTAGACCTCTGTTTTGGATCCTAGCTGGGAGTCAATGACATTTCATAGCTGTATTTAACTCCCTGTCATGCTGCTCCCCTATTCCTCCCCGTGTGCTGATTTGAAGGCAGCCCCTGGGGTCGGTGGCAGCCCAGCTTCTCATAGAAGCCAAACCTACCGCTCAGAAAGGGAGCCCCAGAAGCAGTGCAGAAGCAGCAGCAAGGCAGACCTGTCAATGGCTGTTTTTCCCCCGGGTGTTAATTGCGGTCACAGAAGTTAAGTGTTTCTGTAAAATTAACATCTTGGTATTATGTATTTATTTTCGATCATGTAGCTTCAATGTCAAGTTTACCCAGCAGACAAGTCAAAACAAGAATATTTTTTCTAACTGCTGCTATAGCAAGTCTCAGCCTGGGATCTCAGAAAATCACAGTGCTCGTTCTGGTTAGCAGCTGGTAGGAAACAATAAAGATTTAGGGTTCAGAATTTAATTGGCACTGTTGAGGCAGGAAGAACAACCGCACACAGTTTACTCTTCTGAAGCTATATTGATTCTTTTTTAAAAGGAAAGCTCTGATGAAAGTAAAAAGAGGCATTTAATTTGCAAGTATTTCTACACAGTTTTTATTCTGAAATGTGTTTTTCTGTCCTTCTTTATTCCTGCACAGTGAACATGCCTTAAGATCTTCTGATTCAGAGACAGATACTGAAAAACAAAAGTGTAAGGCTGTCATTTCTACTGTTCAGCCTGTTCATGTGGGTGGTATTTGAGCTTTCCTATGGGTTAATTTACATCTTTCCCAAGGCTAGTGTCTGATGTACGTTAGTAATATTTTAAAGATAATGTGACACTAGTGTATTGTCAAAATCTCCATCCCAGATTCTAAACTTTCGGTGACCCATTTCCAAGGATTGGATCTGAAATATCATTCTTGAAGAGGTGGTGGTGGACAGAAGCTTCCTGTTTTTTTGACGTTACCTGTACACCAATGTCTAGAAACAGGGTTTTTTTTTTGGTCACTTATGCAAGTGAACTTTTGAATTTCACTGAGTAATGGAGGGCATTTCTTCAGGCATAGATTGATTCCATGGTTTCAGAGGCTGCAACAAGGTCAAAGATACGCAGCGGAACGAACTGCAGAAGCCTTTGAATGGCTTCCTGCACCCATGGCTTCCTTGCAAACCCTGACAGAGTCCTTAGGGAGGGTATCATCACTGGAAAAGCTGCTGTGGAGGGACCTGTATTTAATAGCTGCTATCTCAATCTCTTCTTTCAGAGAGACCTATTTCCCCTCCAGTCCGATCTGCCATTTTCTCCATAGCTTTGGTGACAGATTACTTTTCTTCTGGTCTGGGATTACAATTTAAAATGCCTGTCTCTGTGACACCATTACCAGCAGCTCTTAGCTTTTTGTTGGCTTCCTGCCATCTCTGCAACCTTTTTTCCTGCTGCTTTTCAGGAATTCGTTTTCACAAGACATCTGCAGGCAGGCCTTTTCTGGGTCTTCTAATCCACCGGGCTTTAATAATGGCCTCTTATTTCAAGGGAAGAGGATTTTACACAAACTATTCCAAATGTCTAAAAACAGTACAACATGAGAATACTTATCTTTAAAACAGTATGCCTTTATTTTTGCGTTCTTGTTGGGAGTTTGAATGGTCCTGGGCTGTTTTTCTGCTCAAGGAGGTCAGTCTGTGCCAGCCTCCTCTCTGTACGCTGCAGCACTTTTCTTGCCCAAGATCTGTCTTTGCCTCTGAGTGTGTCAGAATTGCTGTTCATGCATGTGTTACTTAGAAACACAAAGATACAATATAAATTCACCAAATTTATTGCCAGCAGTCGCACTGTCCATGTCATGGGTTACTTGGCTTTTGGTCCCTTTTCAGCTGGTTGGTTAGGTGACAGCTCACTTGCCCAGGCAGGGTCACAAGCTCTTTACGGAATGTTTTTCAGCTGCTGTTGGTAGTATGTTTGCTGAAGCCTCATGTACTCCAGTGTCACGGTGATGCTCACATGTTCAGAGATTTGAATTCTCGCTGAGAAAGCACTATTTCTGGTGTATGTTTGAGTGCCCAAAGATCATGTGCCCAATTGATTTGGAACATTTCTGACAAACGAGACCTTGGAGGATCTCCTCAAAACTTCCCAGGCTATGGTTGCTCAAGGCTGATCTTTTAGTGCCAGAAACAACAAGAAAAGTGCTAATGAATCTATTCCAGACCTCACATCACTTTAGCCTGCCTGTTACATGCATCCTTGATCTGTTTAATGTGCCTCTAATTAATTTTCTTCTAAGTGTTCTCACATAGTTCACGAAAGAGGTGATTATAATTTCACTGTCCCGTTGGAAACAATTTGGATCCAGGGCATACTCTCTCTGCGGGTGAATGACCAGCAAAATCTCCCAGTCCTTTATGACATTTCTGGCTCATTCTTGCTGGACTGCCAATGGATTTGTCTTCCCCATCTCAAACCCATGGACCCCGTGACGAATGTGGATGCTTTCAGGGTTGGAGGGTGCTTGTTGTTTCCAGTGGTAGATGTTTGTCCTACTAGTTAGAAGTAGTCCAGGAGACTCAGTAAGATGTAGCTAAATGATGTGGGTGTTGGTAGAAGTCTAGGTCCTTGTCTCTCACGGAAACTTATTCCCAAGGGATACTGTACTGTTTCCTGGATCTTAGGGTGCAGAGCTCTCACTTAGCTTTTAGCTAACAAGTACATCTTTGTCATTGTAGCTCATTACCCATTAGTAGAAACAGGGGAGGTTACTACTCAGAGCAGAACGTCTGTGTTGCTGTTAAATAACTGTCCTTTCTGGTCAGAGGTTTCCTTTGCCATTGTTGCAGTGAGATAAAAAATATTTTGAAGTATGTGAGAAATAAAGACTTGGTGTAACTCTCTTGTTGTTATAAAAGAATAATAAAAAAGACTGCGCAGGAGCAATTCATTACTCTTTTCCTTTCAAGCACTTAAAAGAAAAACAGAGCTGAAAATATTTATTTGGGAGAGACTGAGATACCTCATTAGATCTTTCTTTTTATTGGCTATTGAGGTGATAATTCTGTAACAGGAATGAAAGTGAGGATAAATTTTGCTTTGATTTACAGAAATGTGTTAATTTAAGCTAAATAGATCTTTTCTGATCCTAATATTTGTTATCTATGAGTATTGTTTTGTAATACATAGTTTCTAGTTTTATTTTAAAGAAAAGGTAATTCTGTTTGGGACTCTTCATTCTGTGCAGCAGTAGAGATATTTTTGTGGAAATGAGTAGCTGAATTTTTAATAACCTTCAATTTAAGTAATTTTTTCATTAAATGGAATAGTGTTCACTGCTTATTTAATAGAATTGCATGTCGAGCTAAGACTGAAAGATGTAGAGAAAATAATATGTATGTTTTAATAATTAACTTTTATTCAAATCTTTCTGCTTCAGTGAGATGACAATTTTGCACAGTAGAATAGTGAAACTGGTCAGACAGCTTCATGTTAGCTCTTTTTCTTAAGGGGTCATTAAATTTTCTGTTGTTATTCTGCAGTATATGAACAGAAAGCTTTGTAAAGTGGTAACTCCTTGTCGTGATTTGGTCAGACACTGAAGAAATTGCGCTTAGCTGTGTATTCCAGAAACGTTGACCTCTGCCATTGCGAAACAGCTTGTAATGTCAGCAGTGTGTGGTTTCTGGGTTACTCGAGCTATACAGATCTCTAAGGTGGCCACCACTGAAGATAAAGAGAGTAAATTCTTGTTGCATTGAGGGAGTCTCAGTCGCACACTCCTCTTAGAAGAACAAGATAAAGTAGTTTTCTTTTAAATTTTTGGAATCTTAAAGGGAAATGTGATTTTGGTATTGTGGACAACTTACTTTTATAATTTAACCAGTCCCATTTTGGAAGCCAGTCCAGTTCAGTAAGAACACCTGAACTACAAGGTGCGGCACTGGGGCCTTAGCATGCATTTTTTTGTGAATGCTGTTATCCAACTTCCTGAAAATTTTGTCTTGCAAGTTAGTATAAATTATCTTAGTATGTTTTAGATTTTTGCCATTTGTTGCTTTCTCATCCAGGTCCTGAGAGGTTTGTAGGTTTATCTTCTCAGTCAAAACATGCTTCATAGTAGCAGTTTCATTTGAAAAACGTGGAACTTAACAGGTTTGAAGCAAGAATGAATGGACTCACCCATCCCGAAAAAATTTTAAGTCGTGAACTTTTCTCATAATGTTTTCCTCATATGAAAAATGCTATTTTCTAGACAGCTTCTGCGACTTTTTTTTTTGTCAACTTTTCTGTCATAAGTTGAGTTCAAGTTTCGCTGGAGTGCGTCAGTACGCAAAACAGGACTTCTTGTCTTCACTAAAGGGTTGCCTCTGCATTGGAGGGGCTTCCAGATACTTTTTTTATCTCCAAATTGTTCCATGTACCAGTTTTATAGAGTTCACATTTAGTTTTTCTCATTATCTAGTAACGCTTTCCCTTCATCTTCCTGTGTCTGTACCTGTGGAGAACTTGGACTTCAGATTTTCTACTGTTGCTCTCGGCTTCGTGTGTTTATTTGAACTCTTCCTAATTCTTTTATGTTATCTGATAACTTCTAATAGAGAACATGAGATGGAAATAACCCTCTATAGCATGCGCATAGAAAAATGTGATTTTGACAACTCAAACCTTACAAATATGCTTTCCCCATAATCCCTTTTTATTCTACAAATAAGTATGACTCGCATACACTTACCACTAGTTCAAGAGCTGATTTGTTTGGGGAAAGAAATAAAGAAATTAGTAAGAGATAGCGAGAATGCAAATTGGGGGTTTTTGGTCAGGTTGCAGCTCTTCTTTTCAACTCTATTCTGTTTTTTAAGGAAATATTATTAAATATATTTGAATATGCTAAAAATAGTATTATTCATGAAACCAAAAGAAAATTGTTTGGCCTCTTTAGATGAAGATAAAAATCTATATTCAGATTGTACCTTTGCCCGATTCATTTTAAATCAGCAGAATTTCATCTCTGCTTCACTCACAGTCTTACCATCTTTAACTTTTTAATCAATTTTCATCTTATCATGGAAGAGGAAGACAGGACAATAACTGACAAATACATAATGATAATGATTCTTGTCGCTTATGTAGAAAACTCTTAATATGTTTTCACTCATACTGCCTCTGTGGTTAAAGTGCAGTCTGTGTCAAGAAAAAGAAATGGGAAGTGTAGAGGCATTAATATTTTTTAAATTTTATTTTTAGTTCCTATGTTAAAAAAAAACAAAACCAAATCCAATATCTGATTTTTGTCATCATCTTGTTTTCCTGAGATTTTTTTGTTTGTTTATTAAAAACCTGTTTCATATTGACTTTGAATGCAAATAAAGATCTAGCTCTTACAAAATGTGACAAAATTCTGAAAGCTTTAAAATTCTTTCAAAAAAAAATTGTGTTTGGGACACAAGTACAGGGAAGCAGAACTTTTTATTCTTTATCAAACAGAGGGAAATACATAATTTTAGTACATGTTAAATATGTTCTGAATGAAAGGGTTTTCTCTATCTTATTAAGTAAATGAGGGGGTTTTTTTGGTGGAAGATTCCATAGTTAAAGATGTAAACCAGCAATTTCTTGCTTCTATAGCACAACATAGTTCAGAGCTGAGATTAGAGAAACCCTGTAGAGTGGCTAATACTCGAGGGCATCCCCAGCTAGAAAAGTATGTGAATTTAGGCATGGGAGGAAGGAAGGATCTGCTTTAAATTTAGTGTAGGGTCACTGAGTCTTAATGATAGATTAAACAAGGGAGGTGGAATAATGAATAGGGGTATGTAATGTGTAGCACTAATACCAGAAGTCCATGGTTTTCACTGGTTATTTAATGTCTTTTCCCATATGTTTCTGAATAGAGCAGGTTATGGCAGGGATGAGCTAAGGAATAGCTTTGTTAGTCAATTGTTAAATAGACTGAATTATCTTTTAAAAAATGTGTATGTATATGGGAGAGCTGCTTGTTAATAGTATAATCGGGCACCTTAAATGCATATATACCTTGTAGCAATATTAGTACTCTCTATTTATAATTGACGTGTGTATGTTGACAGTCTTAAAACACTCTGTGCAGAGTCTATAGTTTTCTTTTCCATGGTGAATCTAACAGCTATTCCTTGGTTAAAACAGAAATGAATTTCAGGTTCTTTTTGTAAACAACAACCCCTAAAGAAGTGATAATTTGGTAGACATGAAAATAAAACGGAGCAAGTACCAAGAAAAGTTTTTGTTAGTAGAAGGTTGACTAACAGCTCAGTTAAGCTTGTTTTATGTTTTATTTATCTTGAATTTGAAATAATATTAATAGCTATTCAAACTCAACGACATAAAATAATTTATTACACTCATACTTAGAGTGACTGAGAAAGACATCACAGTTTACTTTAGAGTTCATACTGAGTTCTCACATGTCAGAGCCTGCCAACTACCTGATAACAAGTCAGCAGTGGAGATATTGGTGGGTTTCTGGGTAACCACATTCTTTTTTGTGAAGTGAGGGTACAAGCAAGCCTTCAGAGAAAATGCACCTTGCACATAATTTTTCCTTTGGGTTACAAATGTGATTACGAGCCACGCTGGAAGGTGCAATGCAAGTCACGCTAATAGCTTTGTCATGCTGCAACGGTGCAGTTGGTGAAATTAATATAATGGCCAAGACCAGTTCAGTGGCTCCTCTGCCTTTTTAGATGCGTTTTGTTGGCTGGCACTGGGAATAAGAGGGCTGCAGAGAAAGCCTGCCCATGTCTCTTCACTAAGCAGCAGGCTTGCTGTGATCTTTAAGTGTGAAAGTGGTGGGAAGAAATGGGTAAAACTGAAGTTAGAGGAGTGTAAGAGGATTGCTCTACATGAAAGTACTGCACCACTCAGCACAATTGTGGAAGTTTAGTCACAAGATTCATAGATTGAACTACTTTTTCGTGTAATGTCTAAATTTGCAAATATTTTCTAATATTGACCATAAAAAAAAAAATTGAATGGATTTTATACTGTCTCTAATGGCAATAAAATACGCTCTCTCATAAAACAGCATTTTATCAATTGCCTAGAAATGAGACAATTAAAGAACAGAAGTAAAAGCCAAAATACTAATTTTGTGACATTCCGTTTCTGAAATTGAAATTGGTATGCTTATCCCTTAAGGATTGTCTCTGAAGCACATGTGGTTTATGCATTTTCTGGGAGTTTGAAACAATCAGTTTTCATTCCAAAGCATGTTCGGGTAGAAATGGCAGAAGATACTGTCCATCAATGAAATGTGTTAAGGAGCATATGTCTTCCTATCATAACCCTAGTTTTGCAAGGGATAGTATGATTTCGTCTCTCATTAGCCCAACGTGAAAAGATATTTGGGAGAGGGAAAGATGTGGTTTTTAATATGAACACAAATTAAATGCGGTAGTATTGGGAAATCTGACTTCCGCCATCTCCTCACTAGTACCTAAACTGACCATTTATTTTAGCTTTCATTGATATGACTGATTACTTTTGAGACCCATGAAACTGCACAAGTAGGGAAGCGATGTAGGACCAATATAGGTATTTATTGTTCTTAGGCTGCTGCAAACTAGTTTCTTTTGAAATGAAGATGAGAGTGCTTGTCTTCAGATAAATATGCCTCATTTTTTCTTTTGTTCAGAACATTACATACATGGAAATGTGACACATCTACTTTCCACTGCAAGAATCAAATTGTCTCTTTCTTTTCGAGTGATAATTCAAACCCGAGAAATAATCTTTGAGTTTCTTATGAGTAGGTGCCTGACTATATAAAAAATATTTGCTATTCCTTAAAAAGGAAAAAACCACAGCCAGTACAAGATACAGGAAAGTGTAATACAGACTTTTTGCTGAAGAGTTCACACTCTAGTTCTTGACACAGGAAGTGGAGAGAGTTGCAAGACAGGAGCTGCAAAATCACACTTGTTTGTGCAGTAGTCTGAGTATATGGACACAGGATATGGACAAGCTGAGATCAAGCCTGTGAGGCTGGCATGCAGTTTTTTTCTTACTTCTTAACTCTGTTCAGGTTTTAGCATTACCTGGTGGTGGTGGGAGCTTCTAGCCCGGGCCCTGGTAGGTCTGAGAGACGTTGAGATGGACAGAAAGCATGTTTCATAGTTTAAGTCATGTTTTCATACGAATTTTAAATAGCTTGGATGAAAGTTACTGCTCTTGGTCATGTCCTTAACTTCACGATCAGTAAGTGTCAAGGTGTATTTTTTTCCAAGTTACTGTTTTCATCACTGATCGCGTTTATCAGGATTATCTATTAAGTCTGCTAAGTATGCAATCCGTATGAAATTACTTGTCCTTGACTCCCCACAACCTCTTTCTCCAGGTTAGCTCAGATTAAAAACTGTTACCCCAGTACAGTCTTCTGTTGCATTTTGTAGACCATCTGTTTCAGCTAGATTTTCATGGGCCTTGCTTTAGCTTCAAAGACCATCAGACTAATCTTAATAATTATGTTTTTCTAATTTGCAGTGTTTTTCTAATCTTTCCTGGCTTCTTCCTAGAACTCTCCTAATTCAGCCTGCATATTCCTTATTATATCTAACTTCAGCTCTCCAGCCTTGTATACTGCTGCAGCAGAGTCCGGAATAATCCTCTGGATTTCACATACTTTGCTCTGTGAAGCACTCTGAAATCTGCTGGAGAGTGGTAACCAAAAGTAACTTTTTCTATAGTAAAACAAAGGATTCATTTCTCCTGCCAGATGCAGGATCTTGTATGAGTATGGATGTCCAGAGTTTGTTCCAGTATTTTCAAAGGGGTCTTAAAATGTTAATTTTTAATGGAAATAAAATACCTGATGTTTAGTAATTTATCAGTATTTTAGGACATAAAAGCAGCTGGAATTGGGATGGTGGCATTAACAATCTGTTTGGGTGTTTTTTCTGGTTTTTACAGCAAATTAATATCCTTCCTTGGGTGAACAACATTAGAAACTGCTTTTACTTTATTTTGCAGTTGGGTCCTTTGTCAAAAGAGTAGTTGCCTCTTGATAATGATCTGGTAATAGATGACTTAGTAGCAGTTGCCTGTTGTCTTTCATAGTGTGTCTAAAGGTCAGTTAAAAGTTTCCATTGTGCAGGGATTCTTCCTTTAGCTTACTACTAAGTGTATTTTCTCAAATGACCATTCCTATTGAATGGAAAAACAAACTAGGACTTCGAAATGTATCTTTTCTGTGTCAGTGCACTATCTGTAGAACAAACAAAAACCTTGAAGTATTATCATCAGTTTTATTTTTTTAGCAGAAGTCTTTAAGGCATTTTCAAATAAATTCATAAAATTGTTTTGGCAGTAAGTCTTTGTTGTTTGATCTCTTTTAACCCTAATCACATCTTCCTTTCAATCTCTAATGTCACAGCTAGCTCACACTCTAATTCTTTCATACCCTATTTCAACCTCAAGCTTGTGTGCTGCTAAAATGATGTTTTTCTGTTGGTTTTTTTATTAATACTCATGTCTCTTGCCTCAATTTCTGAAGAATGTGTTTTCCCTTCTTATTCTATAGGAATTTGTTTCTTCTTTTAACCTTCTATTAAAAAATTCAAAGGGTCTTGCTGTTTTAAGTTCAGAGGGGATTATCACAATTAGGTCTCCTAGGTGCTACAAGCAATGAAGAATAATAATAATAATTATGTAGGCTGAACCTTTGTGCATTGCAGGCCATATAGCAGCAAGCAGTAACTTCAGCATCAAGTTCAGGAGATCATACTTTACGTTTAGCAGTAACGGTCTTCTAGAAGGATACCTAATTTTAGGTCTTTCAAGATGGAGGTCCTCAAAGAGATTTCTTTATTCCACAAAATTAAAATGTGCGTGTATGCTGGCAGAAAACTGAGGCGTTGAGAAGTAAACCAACATTTTAAAGACAGTGAAACAGTCGCATACAGAATTTGAATATAGTGAATAACATATTATAGTGACTATACTGAACATTTGTCACTTGCTGTACCCAGGAAGAGACCAGATCCAAAGCCATGGCAAAAAGTAGTATCTGGTACCTTGAAGAGAGCTCAGATTAATTCTGAAACCGTGACTGGGCAGGAGGTTGAATTTGGGAAAGTACCTTGCTGAATCTTTGAGGGAACATCTTACGTGCTTGGAACATCCATCTTTTCATATTATATTGTCGATATAGATAGAAACTGCAAGAGGCAATCAGAAGTTCTTATGTCAAAGGATTCAGTAAAGTTTTGTTGAAATCTTGCTTTTATTATCTGTTTCAAAATTTGCAGGTTTTAACCACAAAAATATACTAATATTACTCTGTGGACCATTGTAGTATAGATTGTGGTGTTAAGATACTAATCTGTCACCGACCCATTAAAAAAAGGTCATAAGACATCCAAGAAAGGTTGGTTTAAAACAGGAGGACCAATGAATTAAATAGAGGATAATGAAGTATTAATAATTGTCAAATCTCTGAAAGTAATTTATTCACGCTATTACTACTATTGCTGAAAGAAAACTGTGGAATGTTTCTTTCCAAGGTTTACAAAATGTAATGGATCTTTAACTCATCTGGTGATTCCTAAACAGGAATTGGCTGTGGCAGAACATAGCCAATTAGCCTAGAAAAAGAAAGTTTATTTTTTGAATTTAAGACATCTACAGTTTGCCAGTAGTATTTCACATAAGTAATTAGGACTATCTATAGTTCTTAAGAGTTTCTATCAGTAAAATGGAATTAACATTTTTGGTCTGGATTTTGTTTGATGGCTCACTCTGGATGTAAATCTAGGGGAGTGAGGCTGTAAGTGCTTGGTTGGGAGTAAGGAGTCATGCCTTTCTGGAAGTGGTACTGATGAGTCTGTCCTCGTATCTAGTATCTTACTTTCCTTAATGAGATGGGTTTTTGCTAAAATATGGTGAATTAGCTCTCTGTTTATTGTCTGTTTATGGATTCTTTCTCCTGAAAATTTCTGTTCCTCACCCATTTAAAAATACATACTAGCAAAATAATACATTAACTTTGTGTTTATTTATTTATTTATTCAGCAACTTAGTCTTTCTTAGTAGTTGCATGTTTTTCCTTGCCTCATCATTCAAACTGGAAATAGTGTGGAACATTTATGTTAAAGTATTCATTTAATCCCCAGATATATAAAGTTTTTACTCCACCTTTCCAATGACAACAGGCAAAATTCGTGTACTTCAGTCTCTTTTCAAGATATAAATAATTGGAAACATTAAAAAAAAATTTTTCTGTTTTCTGCTTTGTGTTTAATGTGACCTATTCTTCTTTGGGCTCTCATGAGGAAAATGTCACAAAAATCACACACTGTTTTCCAGACCTAAGTTCATTTGAGTGATTACATAATGAATTCAACAAGCTTTCTAATGAAGATATTGGCAGAGTATTTACTGAGTATGATACAACCCAGTTTTAACAGTAGTTTGAACTGAGTTTATTTTGGTTCGAACATTGTTTTATACACTCTAAAGTGAAAGTTGGATGTGTTTGTAGGTGTTCTGTACATAAAATGTGTCTATTTGCAGGAAAGTGGTACATGAAAACTTAGCAGTAAATTTTCTGTGGAATGTTTTGTGTTGTAACTTGCTGATGAATTCTGCTTTGTATGTGGCTGACATACAACAGTCATTCATGTTCTCTCAGGGGCCTTTAGGAAGGTTTGAAATTGCATATTATTTTTAATTTGAAAATGAAACAGTCCTAATGAGAGGGAAGAGAATGCTGCTTTAAGGAGGTACAACAGTATATATAACAGAGGTCTATAACCTTTGTTCTTTACGTTTTAATACAGTTTATTATATTCTGTATTGGAGATACGAAAGGGCAAACAGAACTGTGAGTGGAGCAGACTTAGACCATTCCTGTCAAGTGCGCCTTGCTTAAAGTGACCTGAGAGTTCTGGTCTGGGTGCTAATGTTAGTTGCAGTTCATACAGTACATCACTTGCTCTGTATAACTGTTTCCTACTTGTGGGTTGCTGGCTAAAAATTCCTGCACATACCACTTTTTAAAGTTAAAGAATTCAATTTCTCATTGACTGCCAATAGCCTTTTCCTGATAAACTTTTTCTCTGCTAGGGGAAAATTTTAGATATGGATCACTTTTTTGTTTGTTTGTTTTTAATTTTCTCTTTAACTTCTTCCGTTTCTGTCCTGTGTCTTTACTATTACTATGGCCCAAATCTATTGCAATAGGTTGTGGCATTCAGAAATTCTTTTTCTCGTGTATTTTTAATATTTCTTGTTAGTTTGCAGTTAACTGAAGTTACCCTCTTATCTGATCTCTCTTTTTGTTCAGCTGCTAATAACATCATCATCCTTTGAAATTCACCACTTTCTTACCTTGGAAACTTCCCTGTACTTAGAAACTTGGTAGATTCTGTCTCTGCTTCCCATGTATTACTGCTGGATTCTCAATGATCTTTGCATCTGTCAGTGGAATTTTGTCTGGCGGAGATGTTAGAGGCTTTCCTCTCTAATCGTGAAGATATCACTTCAGCTGGTTTTGCCTCCTTTCTTTACATCTCTCTTCCCCAAAACACTTTTGCTTACTTTGCATTTCTTTCTGTCGTTGCCCCATCCATATCATTGCTGTCCTCTGAAAATTTTGGTTACTCGTCTTGCTTCCTGTTACAAAGTCAAAGTCAAGATTCTTGCTTTACTGTCAGTGTCCCATGCAACCTCGCTGTCTGCATCTGATCTCATTTCCCTGCATCCCCCAACTCACATTCCACATTCCTCACAGTCCTCTGACTTTATTGCTCCTTTTGTCTGCCTTTCATGCACTCATTTTTGCACTGTCTTTCATGCTGCCTATGTGCCTGGAACAGTCTTTAGCATGTCAGCCAATTTACAGCTTTGCATAAATTATATTTAATAATAAGACTAACAAAAGTTCATTATCTACATTATTTCAATTAACTTTGTACCTGCATAAGCGGAAAACAGCCTGAGGGAAACTACTGTTAAACTTTGTTGTGATTTGTTGTGATTCAAAGATACAGATTCAAGCATAACAGTTCTTGGATAATTTAGCGTAATATTTAATTTTTTTAAAAGACTTTTATAGGTGTTTGGGTTTTTTTTTCAGTAGAATTCAGATTTTTCTAATTCAGAAATAAAATAAATAGCTACTTATTCCTGGCAAGTGAAATACCAGAGGGTTGTCATCATTGCATTACCTGGTGCAGACTTATTGCCCTGCGATACGTTTTTCTTTGCTAATATGGATGTGGAAGAGTTGAATGTTGGATTAACTTCATATCTACAAAGTGTATCTTTTGTGTTTAACCTTCCTATTAAAGCAACGTACTAATCTGCTTAACAAAACTGTGAAATATAAGAAATTAAGATTCTGCTTGTATCTGGGCACTTCTCTCAGTGGGTTGACTGCTTCAACATATGGGTTTTCTTAAAAAATTAAAAGTAGTTTTTAAACTCCCTTTTAACACTAGTGAAAGTGAGCTGAGGATAAAACTTCGTCCGACATCAGTGTATAGCTGCAAGACAGAGCATTCTGCAAGAATTGTACATGATTTTCCAAGTAAAATTGCATCTGAAATGTAGGCGGAAATTTTTTTTTTTTTTTGGTTTAAATGGTTGTATTGATACTGTTCACAGCTGAGTTGTGGAACCAAATAGAGGTGCCTTTAATTTGTTTTTAAATGCTCTTGTATATTCTGGAGTTTATAATCTGAAGGGTAGCTGCCATAGTAATGTGCCAGTCACCATGGCATCTGAACATTATGAAAAGAAATTCTGGGCTGCACAAAGACAATGTCACCAATTAGTATTTCGAACTGATCAAAGGTGGCGGACAAAAAAGTTTGCCAATAAATGTAGCTCAGTGGATGGCACTAGAAGTTAGAGTTTGCTTTACACAAATGCATAAAGATTTCAGTCTTCCTATCAATATTGTGTGAATTTATAAATAAAAGCCTTAACACAGCATTTGCCCTAACTTTTTTCAGTTGCACGAAGAGCATGGCTGTAGGTTTTTAATTCACTAGCCTAGTGAAGGAGCAGTTAATGCTTCTGCTGTATATGAATCTTTAGAGCTTCTCCTTCCTTACAGGTTTTTTAACTTTAAATTCAAATTGTCAGTTGATGAAGAAACGTCGTTTTCTGTTCACAATTGGTAAATATTCCTAGTCTCTAAAACTTTTGCAGTCTGCTTTCTTAATACAATTCTAATTATTGAGCAAACTGAAAATTAAATAGTTATTTAAAAGCAAGCTTATTTTATCTTAAATAATTGATTGTGGCTTGTTGTTTGAAAGACGATTTCTTTGGCATGAATTCCAAATCCAGTTATGATTTTAACTTAAGCAGTTTGTTTAATCAAACATTACTCTAATAAGTCTTACATGGTCCCCTACCCGGCCAGGCCTGCCTGTAACAACTAGTTTATTCTGCGACAAGTTGCTCAACAGATGTCATTCTGGTAGAATAATGCGGCCGAATGCTTGTGCGTTGGCTAAAATTACTTCAACTTTGATCACTTTTGTCCAGCACATCAGTCTGGCATTGTGCTTTATACCAACATAACACTTTACCCCGAGCATGCCTTTCAAGCTTAGAATAGCAGAGGAATGT
The DNA here is from genome assembly GCF_000710305.1 of Buceros rhinoceros silvestris. Classification (NCBI taxonomy): domain Eukaryota; kingdom Metazoa; phylum Chordata; class Aves; order Bucerotiformes; family Bucerotidae; genus Buceros; species Buceros rhinoceros. The sequence goes on from NW_010399521.1 coordinate 79,828, forward strand.
TATTGAATTCAGAGCAGTTACAGATGAGTTAATGAAGGAAGGGAAATACTGTTTTTTCCATAGTGCCTTGCTGTTGTACTTTGGAATTAAAAGGGAATTTGAGGAATGTGACTTCTGAGTTATTTATTTTTCTTCTGAAGGCTTTTTGAAAACAGTATTATGTAGTTCTATTGATCCCACATTTCTGTAAATAAGTTTCACTTGTTATCTGAAAATAGCTCATCTTAGTTTTTTATCGTGAAAATGATATTAATAAGGCTTTAGGGTGTGTAAGTGGAGAATAATTACCTGACAGGGATGGTTTATCCTGGTTTTTAACACAAGAAAACTAAAATGGCAAGAACCGTATTCTTGTGATCATGAATCAGTATTGTTACATTTTGATGGGCTGTGGTGGGGTCAGTTAGGAGTAATGACATCTCTTTACCTTGATACTACTGCGAAACGAATACCGCACAGCAGGCTACCTTCTTGTTAAGAAGCAGTGAAGAAAGGCTGTTTGTTTTGAACAGTAGGAATGAGATCATATACCAAGTTCTATAGAACTTGGTCGTCCACAATTCCATTTTTCACAGGTGCGTGTGTCTATACGTATGCACATATGCATAAGAATACACCATATATATGTGCATTTGAAATGAATTTAAATAATTTTTTAATAATTAAGATATATTTGTATTTTTTAAAACACAATGATGTGCTTAAATATGAGGAAGCACTAGTGTGAAGTCCACTTTAATTGCTAATGAATACTTCAGTACTCTGTGTCTAAAACAAAACAGTGCTCTTGTTTTATTTTTTTAATTAGAATACAGGTGTAAATTTTTAAAATGGAAACGTGGTTACCAGATCAGTCTCTCCGCAAAAACTCCTGAACAAAACCAAGATTGCCATAAAGGTTATCAGGTGTAATTTACCAGTTTTTTTAAAAAAAGGAGAGATATCTTAATGATTCTTAAGCATTTAATGAATGTTTCAGCTGAGCTGAAAATCCAGCCCAAATATATGTTATGATACTGAAATGTCTAGTCAGACTATGTGGTCTGACTTTCATGCTTTAGTGAGATGTCAACTCCAGAGCTGGAAGTAATCTGTCTTACTCATGGATAATAAATAGAAGCCATTGTTTTCCACTCATCTCTGCAGAATATTTTTATTTATAACCCTTTAAACTGATAAAATTATTGTCTGCATAGCCTATATATTAAATCTATCCAGAAATGTGAGACAGTTCTTCACATTTTTTATGAAGGGACAGTTTATTAGTGTGAAATACTACTGCTGTTACTACTAAAAGCAGTGAGAATGAGCAACAGTAATTTAAGAGAGGATCTGAGAACTGGAAATACAGTAAGAACACCATACTTTGTGTTTCCTCTCTTTATGTCCAGAATTTTCTCAGCCTTATTTACTTGTTGGCAACCTCATGCAGCAGTGCCATGAAGAGTCTTTTGAAGAATGTTGCCCAAATCAGCATTTGTGAGCAAGCGTATGTGTGGAAATCCCTGCCTCCTCCTTCACCCCCCTTAGGATGTTTACGTTACCGCTTCATGTCTGCACACGTAGCCTTCCTCCCTGTACTAAAGTGCTTGAACTATGTGCAAAATTTGAAAGAAAGGGGCCGTGCAGGATTTCTCTCTAAAGATGATCCCAAGAGAGTTTTTGAGCTATTTTGTTATGCAAACACATTTTTAGATGAATATCTGCTGCCAGATGTTGCATATACATTCTGTACTAAAAATAAGTGACGAATTTAGAGGGAATATATGCACATTCCGTATGTTTATGTTACCATATTACCTTACTTTATATTAAAATCTCAACTGTGCTTCAGTGATGAAGCTATGGCAAGTACTGATTAATAAGTAGGGTCAAGTTACATAAAATGCCTTTATAGTGGATTGCTTTGCTTTATTGCATTATTTCCCTAAGAAAAGTAGTTTAGCATCATCTTTCCTTCACTTCCTGACAAATTCCAGCTTTCTTCCTGTTTTTTTAACCATTTTTCTGTTCAGAGAAAGTGGTTAACTTAGGGTAGGTGTGCCAGACTGCAGGCAAGGTGCTAACTCAAAGATCTTTTCTGCTGACAACTATATAGAATTTTTTTCAGTTCACTAAATTTTTAGTAATACTCTTAGCAGAAGTTAGAATACAATTAATGGTTGTTTCTTTCCAGTTAACAAATGAACAAATGAAAATCTAAAAAAGGCACCAGAGGGCAGTTTTTGGAGTAGTCTGAGTTTGCTTTAGGTCATCTCATCCATCTGTCTTAATATTTTTTGGTTTGAAGTGTCAAACGCTGGGTTCTTGTGTCTGTTAGCACTGGGCTGTACAGCCTTCTTAGAGCTGGGAATGGGATGCAGAGCTGACTTCCTCGGATAGTCTGTCTGTGGTCATGTGAAATATTAGTAAGATGTATCAAACTTTACGCTTATCTATTTGAGAATGGTTTTGTGGATGTCATATTTGTTGTTGAGATCTGTACTTGAAAACTAAAATAAACCTGTGAAGATATGGGAGGACCTTGTGTTTCCATGCAGCAGTTTCATGGAAGACAAACGAAAAGCCAGCATTGCTCACTGTAAACGTCCTATTGTTCATGGTTCTGGTCCAGCCTGGCAATATTTACATGTGCTGGTTGGTTGTGCAGTCTTCACATTCAGGTATAAGATTTTCTTTAGAATTTGAGATATCACTCTCTATCCCAAGTATAAAAATACACCTTCTTGTGATTTAAATAATTGCTGCTCACAAGACCGCCGATAAAACATGCCAGCTTTTTTATCTGTGCTAATGTTGTTGTGGAAGGAGTTTTGTCACTGTTGCATTTTGCAGTACTCTTCCTGTATTTAAAATTTTCAACTCTTTCTTCTCTTCCCCCTCCCTTCCTG